>NW_022436943.1:61473731-61563485 GCF_009761245.1 Sapajus apella
TCATGAGGTGTGAAACTCAATTTCCCATGCACATGTTTCTCCTTCCATAAATATTCATGACTCCTCCTATAGCTTTTTAAATATATACATCTGGCTACCGGGCTCAGCATACATTCCTGCTGCTTTGCCTTTCCCTTGAGGCACTTTCTCTTGGCTTCTGCTGGAGGCTATGTTTCCCAGCCTGTGGGATGGACAGCCTGCAAGTGCAATCCTCTATGAGAAATAAAGATCTCCTTTCCAAATCTGTGGACCTGAGGCAGGATAGGTAGCGAAGGAAGTAATCATGTTTTCAAGATGCAGCAACTGGGGTGACAGTGGAATCAACACCATAAGCCTCTGCATTCACATGATAATTGAGCTCATCCATGCAAAGCTATCTTTGATTTTGCCCATCCTCAAACTGACCCTTTGCTCATTATAATAGTAAAAAACATGCCTGGGTGGAGATTTAAGATGCTAATGAGACACTAGACATATGAACAAGCATGTACAGCTACTGCGCATGAACACACAGAGGACCGCCCAGAACATGCTTATGAGTAACGCCTTTTCCCATCTCCTAATGAATAACCACGTAAGGCTGCCATAAAGGGAATCTCATCCTTATGTGTGGCCTGCCCTGAATCCTGTCTCTCTCTCAGGTGTACTGTCTACTCTGCCCCTAACATTCAAAGTATTCTTTTTCTTTTGCAATAAATTACTCAATGCTGAATCTCCTTTGCTGTGTGTCTCTTGTTTAAATTCTTTTAAACCAAGGAGACAAGAACTGAGGTATCAAAACACCCAAATGTTGTCATTCTTCAGTTGATACAGTGTACCAGGCACTGATGGGAGCATTTTGCCTGCAGTTGGTACAGTAATAAGCCTGTAGGGTCATAGCTTTTATAGCCCCTAGTTAACTTTAGGAAACAAAAGACCAGAGAGGTTAAGAAACTATCCCAAGGTCACACAGCTGAGATAGAATTCTAACCCCAAGGACTGGCTTCTGAGTTTTCCTTCCTAGTGACAATTTTATGCCACCTCTTCTATCAGATGAGGCATGCTATGTCCAACCAGGCCCCAGGAAGAGACACAGGGACACATTAGGCCCTGAGTGTTGGTGAGGCAGGTGTGCAGTCTACAGCAGCAAGAGATAAGGGAGCACACCCAAAGGAGCACCAATGACAGCCAGAAGGGAATGAGGGTGGGGTCTACCTGCCCCCATACCAGCACTCATGCACTTTCTTCTTAGAGCTAAATACTACCGCCACCAACAGCTCAAACAGCCCAGCCTCAGAACACTTGTTTTGACAGCCAGAGAGCTTCCCTGCCTATTCTGAAGTTGAGATTATACCCACTTTCTCCCATGACAGCCTCCCTGGCTTTGGGAAATCACAGAGCCACACAGCTGCTTTTAGGTAGATGTCGTATCACTCACATGAGGGTAACAGGGTTCACTTGCATTCAAAAAGCACTCTCCTAGTATTTTTTAACTGAGTGCCATGTCCTTTTTATGCATCATATAATTCAATTCTAACAAATCTCTGACACCATTTGTATTTTTGTCATTACTGGGAGTTAAGCTGAGGTGTCCGACCACAAAACTCATGTCTTAACCAGGAGTTCCCACACAGTCCAATTCTCCCATGCATTTCATATTTTCCAGCACTCAGTTTTCATAAATGAGCAACTGAGACTCCACAAATTAAAGTGACCTGCCCAGGGTCAATAAGAGAGTCAGTGCCATAGTGCCATGCTTAGACCTGCAGCAGGGGTTTTCTGGGTTTAAAACCACTCCTTCTTCACAATGGACATCACTCTTCCTTGAATTGAGATTAACCATTGAGATGAGCAGAACAGACCCATGCAGATGGTTACGAAGTTTCACTGACCTGTGGTCCAGCTATTCCTGGGGGCCCTGGTAGGCCTGGAGGCCCAGACTCTCCCTGTAGCAGGGACATCAGAAAACAAACAAAAAAAGAAAAGAAGAATGAGTGTCTGTTCCACCTCCAGGGTCATCACCAAGCCATGAGCCTCACACCTCCATTCACTGATTTCCCACTGGGACTTCTTGGCAGCCACCCCTGCCCCTAGGCTGTTTGAGCAAAAGGTATGGGTAAGTGGTAGCACTGAGTGTAGCTGGGCAACTGTGGCATGAACCGCCATTGATGTGGTTAGGTGGTGTGTCTCCAGCATGGCCCAATGGCCCCTACCTCCCATGTGTGTAACCTGGAGCAGCTGTCCTGCCATTTGTTCCAGGATTGGTCTCTAGGGCCCACAGGACATGGCAGAAATGATGCAGTATACTTGCTGAGATCAAGGTAGAAGATGGCTTACTCCCACCTTGCCCGGCCCCCTGCAAACTTGTACTTTTTCTATCCTACCAATCGTTCTGGGGAAAACCAGGTTCTGTGTTTTGATCTCACTCGAGCAGCTCTACAGAGGCCCACGTGGTAAGGAACTGAGGTCTCTGTCAACAGCCACAAGAGTGGATCTGGTTGGAAGACGGTCTTCTGCCAGACAGACTCTGAGATGAACGCAGCTCAGGGCTTGAGGGTTGCCCCATGAAAGACCTGAGCCAGAACAACCCAGAAAAGCCACTTCTGGATTCCTGATCCAGAAATTTGAAATAATAAATATCCCAATGATTTGATGCAAAGCAACTTGTTAGAAAGGCCTGGAAAAGACTGATCTAAACATCCCCCTAAGTGATTTAGAAATGCCCCCTAAAAGCTTCTGCACTGATATCAAGAATCTTCAAGGTTAAGACTTTTGGAATCAACTCCAAAGACCCACCTATCTTAATGAACTAAATGATCTTTTGAGCTGTTTAAAATTAAGGCAATGGGAAAGACCCATGACACGGACGAAAGAACATTCAAATGTGTTTGTTTACTATACCATATAATACAAGAAATGCTGCAAATGAAATAAAGGCCCGTTTTTAATAAGTTGATCATCAGGAGAATTTAATTAGGCCAAATTATTCTTAGTCGAATTAGCTTTAGGATCAGCCCCTGTCCCTTCGAGGGTTCCAGAGCATTTGGAGAAATTTCAAGGACCGTGGCACACCCGTGGAGTCTACACTCAAATATCCTGCAGAGCTGGGTCTGTGGAAAGGGAACAGGCACTGCTTACGGCTCAGAGAGTCAGAATAAAGGATATCTTTCACATCTGTGTTTGTATTCCCAGTAGCATGTGTGGGTAAAATACAAATTACAAATAAGAGGCTTAATTCTCTTGTTTTAAAAGAGAGAGTCTCACCTAAGCCTTTTCCTTAAAGCATTTGCTTTAGAAAACGGATCATTGTCAGTTTTTATCTGTTTCTTTGACATGTGCATAAATCCTTTTAAAAGGCAAAGAAGGCTTTCTTTTTCAGTTTGATGACCCAGGAATGCCTTTCTTTAGGAGTTAGGATCCATCTCTGTGAACTATAATAATCAGCAAGAAAGATACACCTCTATTTCCCAATTTCTAGGGGATGGTATCTCCCCAAGTTGCAAAGCTGTATTTTGACATAAAGATACAAAAAGATGATTTTCACTTTGGATAAAGCCAATTAGCTAAGACAGAGGGCCTTCTGAACTACCAGGTGAATCTATGATGAACATACGTGACAAACAGCACTGTCAGGACCTCTTACTTGTGGACTAGTTATTGCTTATCTTGAGAAAACGTCTTCCATGGACTTTACCTGCTTGGCTATATAAAACACTGAGAGTTCTTCCTGTCCTTACCTTCTCTTAACAGATTGTCTGTCATGCACATTATATGCTTGTTTCAATTTAATTCAATATTAAAATCGTTTTCTTTCTCTTCTACCTTTGTGAAGAAATTATCTGGGTTGAGAGGAGATTTTGTTGTAAGCCTATTTCCCCAGCACCCATGAAACTCCCTACCTCTGTTTTGCTCCAGGATAGACCATGAGCTCCATTAGAATAGGGTGTCAGCCTTCTTCTTCTGAACCTCCCAGTGTCTACATGTTGATTGACATGTAATACACACGTAACGGGGTGTCATGAACAGATCATGACAAGGGACCGAATGCATGCATGAATGGATGGATCCATTGATTGATCTATGAATCTGAAGTGCCTATCTTGGTGCCTATTACATAGCAGATAGGCAAAAGTTGTCGGACAGTAAAAGAAAGGAAGGGAGAAAGACAGGGAGGAAAGAAATGTAACTGAATGAGGGTATGTCTCCAGGTGTCAGCATGTAACGGAAAGTCACAATCAACATCTTCCTAAAGTGACAAAGACCCATAGATACGCAGTTCCTACCATTTCTATAGCTGTGTCCTACAACCCAGCACTCCTCATCTATCTTGAATCTTGAACCCCTCAAACCCTGAACACTTTTTGAGACAGAAGGGGCCGTATAGGGATCTCCAGAATGATCTTTTCATTTTAATGATAAGAATCGAGTTTCCCCTTTCTCCTTACCTTTTTTCCTTCTGTGCCTTCTCTCCCTGGCTTTCCTGGGAGACCTTTGTCCCCTTTAAAACCTGGTAGACCAGGGAGGCCTGGGGGGCCAGGAGGGCAGTCATTGCACACATCCTGAGAGTGGAGAGAGGGAGCGACAAGCCGAGAATGAATAGCAAATAGTTACAAAGCAAAGCACAGTAGCCCCGGCTGCTACCTCTCCAGATGGAGATTTTGTTTTTAAATGCCAGAGAAGACGGAAAAGCAAATAGGTGGACGGAGTCATAATCCAGATACTTTTGGGTCTAAACTTTGCCTTATCCGTTCCTTAACTGAAAGTTAGGTTTCAGCACTGACATATCTGGATATTTCTCCATGTCTCCAAACTTCCACCCAGACTTCTGGAATCATTGCCTAAGGAAATTATGTCAAAAATTCATGTAAAATGATCTGTGAGCATCTAAAAACATTTAACAGTGCAGATTTAATACAAACATTTAGTATTACTAAACATAGCAGGCACTGTCCCTGATGTTAGAGACCAAGTTGGGAGCTGAATTCTCTGTTCTGCGTTTGTCTAAGTCAAGTGGTTTCTGAACGAGGAAGAAGGATAAACAAGGCAACAGACACACACCCTTGGGACTTTGTTTCTGTGACACATCCAGGCTCTGACCATGCTTAGCTTTATTTGTTACCCAAGGTAAGCATTTAATAAATGTTCCCTGGAGTTGGGCTTTGTTCTACTTCAAGGCAGATAAATACTGCTCCTCAAGTAAATTTAAAGTGCTCTGAGCCCAGAGCATGTGCTTTCTGAATTGTCCATGTCATCTCTAGATCTTACAGTTGAAAGCACACTATGCACCAAATAAAACTCACCTGACTGTACTCTAGCCTGCCCCATCCACCTTCCTCTTGGTTTGCTGCCTCCATGCCCTTCTCTCTAATCCTCCCTCTCATCCAAACTGCCTCTCGTCTTGTGATAGACGTTTAATGGATAACACAGGTAAAGCACTTAGAATACTCAGGATAGATGGATAGACAGATAGATAGATAGATAGATAGATAGATAGATAGGCAGATAGATATTGCCCACACACTTAGCCATTATTGTTATTTATTCACTCAGTCACTCATTCATTGAAAAAATACTTGAAAAGCACCTACGATGTGTCAGGCACTGTGCTAAGTTTAGAACCACAGTAAATGTGTGTCTTGAGGAGCTCTGGGTTCAATGCTGTCAATGGACACAAATACATGCACTAACTATGGTCTCTTGAAAGTCCCACCAAAGGGACCAACAAAAACAGGTGGAAGCTACACTGTTCATGGTCCATGAGGTGAAGATTCAGGTGCTTTAGTTTTTATCTTGGTGTTTGAATTCATGATGGTAAAGTTGTTCCATCACAAAAGCATCTCTGAATAGCCTACCTTCCTTTTACTTGTTTCGCCTACTTAGTCTTTGGAGACTCTTTAGAAATCTCCACCTTCAAGAAGCCTTCCTGATAGTCTCAGGATGCAAACAGGCTCCTCCTGCTCCCAGGAATCTCAGGAATCCCCACCACTGAAGTACTAGTCTCCTTGTTGGAATGGTGTGTATATTCCATCCTCTCTCGGGCAAACAGAAGGTGTAAACACTGAGAGGACAGAGGTAGAGTTATCTGTCCATGCCAAATTCACAGCAAATATTCTTCCACAGAGCCTGAGCTCAATACATGAATGAATGAGGCAACCCAAACAACTAACCAACTGACTGACTGACCATCCAATTAACTGTCCACCTGGCATTCTGGTGACTTGTGCCATCTTCCTTTAGTGGGTGGCTTGCAAAGCTGACGGGGTTATTTGGAGGATGGGAAGTGTTAACCATTGGGATATATAAAGCAAGGGTGAACGAGATACTCAGCTTACTTAGATGAGCTGCTTTGGTAGCTCTATTTTGCTTGGAAGGAGCTCACCTCTTTGTAGATTTTCTCTTATAGCACTCTAAGATGAGATGCTTACATGAAACATTGCAACTGTGGATGGACGGATGAATGAATGAATGGACGGATGGTTGGAAGGATGGATGAGAATGGAACTAGCCTGATGACACCAAAAATTCTAGCCACTGAGATATTTCTGGACTTGAAGGGTGCCCTGGTGATTGGAAGCCATTCTTTGCAGTTGGATACATAACATTAAAAGGTTATATCTGAATAATACAAAATCTTACAAATTTCTTATTTCTTTCTACTTTCTGGCAGGGCTCTCAACCTGGGCCTGCTGCACACTATGCAGGATTATTCCCTGAAGGCCAGAGCTGTCAGGGATCCAGAATCACCAGTAAGGGAGCTACGCTCAACATACTGACCCAGTTCTGGAATCCAGGCAGCACAGGATGACACCATCCCCAATCTGCAGTCTTACTGATGCTCACCTTTGCTCCAGAGCTCCTGGGACACCCAGTCCCTCCTGACCTGCACCAACCCCCAGCTCAGAGGGCAATTCACACTTTCTCTGAATGTACTGAGACCGGATAGGGTTGTGTTTCCAACCAAATGGGCTTGCCCATACTCCGCTTAAGCCTCTGTCCACCTGGAATCATGGCTTCACCTCTCTGAGTCTCCTTATCTGTGAAATAGGATGTTAAAGTCTTATGCTAAATGAGACAATGAATGGAAAATGCCTGACTTTGAAAAAGTGGCTTACCTATCTATGCCTCAACCTCTTCATCTGTAAAATGCAGACAGCAATAGAACCCACTCACAGGATTGTTTGTGAAGATTTAATGTAATAACACTTAGCATGGGAGTCACATAATGAAGACAATCTTAAGATGCTCTCCTTGGGCACAGATCCAACTATGGATATTCATCTAATAGACTCTTAGAACTTACTACCCAGTCATTTCTCCAACAATCAGAAACAGATATATGAGATTATAAAACTCTCTGGGGTAGAGACAAATATTCTGTAATACAAGATGTCTCTTCTTCAGCAGGGAGACACCTAGACTAGACCAGCAGACTTTCACTTACAGCAGTGAGATGGTAGCCAGTGACTTCACAAAACAGGGAGATCAAGATAGCCTGATCCCTAGACCTGGCCAAACCCACTCATCCCAGGCCACAGAATTTCCAGCAAAGCTCAGCTCTGTGGGACCAGTGAGTCTCCACAGGACACCCTGCACGTAGGAACTTGCCTTTCCTCTGGGGTTTCCAGCTGCTCTGACGAGCACAGCTGCATCCTTTCACAGTGAGGAAATATCAATTTGACTAAATATCTGTCTCAGTGCTCTGGCCATGAGGAATGATGCTTAGCCATTTCAGTACTCACTCATATTATTGACATAAATATTGGGACATGATGAGGTTGAAATTCTCTGGGTGAGGGGGGATGGAGAGGACTGGTGGCTGATGAAAACCCAGCTCCTTCTAGAGTGAGGAAATTATGAAAAATACTGTAATCTAGGCTAATAAAAGCCTGTAATAAACAAAGGATTGAATCAATAGATAATGATTTCTTGTCATGTCCTTGACTGTGGAAAAAAACTATCGCACTTGTCAATAAAAACTGGTAAAGATTGTTCTGCTACTTATTTTTAATAAAATGTATAATTTTCCCATCAAGGCATCTCAATGTGCAGTGAGATTAAACACCCCTGACTTTAGAGAAGGTTTTCTTTTTCTTTCGTTTTCCTCCCTTGGCCTCATGCATGAACTAGGTATTTTCTGAAATCACCCAAGTGTCTTTTAGAGAACAAGAGGAAAGGAAGTCACACAATATGCAGTGCTGACCTTCACCTGGGCTTGCGACAGAGGCTTGAAGTACAGACAGCAGAAGGGACCTCCACGCTCACGGCAGCACGCCTGCTCTTTCTGAAGCACAGACCCTACCTCTCCCTCTCTCATTCACAACCTTTCCCAGCTCTCAACGTTGAAGGCCCCAGGTCCTCAGTCAGGCATCTGGGCACCTGTGCAACTTAACCTTCAGGTGTAACTCCAGCCACTCCCTGCGCTATCTCGGCCAAGTTACGTTCAACCTCTCAGGACCTTTTCCTCTCGTGGGGAAAGCAAAGGCTAGAAACCAGTCAAGTCTGTGCTCGCATCTGCGTTTGTCCTGGCTAAAAGGCCCAGCAGCCCGCGCCACCTCCCTGAGCCTATGCTCCGGTCTTTGCCCAGGAGGACCAGGCCCAGGCTGTTTGACTCTGCCACTGGCCCTTCTTTGAGAACACGAGTTAGTCCTGGGTAAGTTAAAGGCCAGTCTCTGGTGTCAGCGAGGAAGGATTTTATTCTTAGGATGTCCTGTTCTATTCCATTCCATTCACTGACCCTCAATGTTTCAGGCTTCTTATGTGCTAAACACTACCACAAACAGTATTGACCCCACAGAATAGTGCGAAAATTAAATAAGGGAGGCACAGTAAACATTTAGTGCAGCACAGCTCAAGATAATGTGCTGCTCTATGTCTGCGGCTCCCAATAAGGCAGCCACCAGCCACAGCGGCTATTAATTATGTGTAAAGAGGCTGGTGTAATCAAGTACCTGAATTTTTAATTACATTTATTCATGTATTTATTATTTTTGAAACACGGTCTTGCTCTGTCACCTTGGCTGGAGTGCAGTTGCATGTCCATGGCTCACTGCAGCCTCCACCTCCCGGGCTCAAGCAATCCTCCTACCTCAGCCTCCTGAGTAGCTGGGACCACATGCCACCACATCCTGCTAATATTTTTTTTAAAAAATTGGTAGAGACCAGGTCTCTCTATGTTGCCCAGGGTGGTCTTAAACGCCTGGGCTCAGGACTCAAGCAATCCCCCCAGTGTGCTGGAATTATAGGTGTGAGCCACTGTGCACAGCCTGTATTTAATTTTAATTAATTTAAATTTAGATGGAAGCATGTGGCCAGTGGTTGTTGTATTGGACAGGTGGATTTAGCACATTACCAGCCACATGGTGAGTTCTCAATACAAAATAGTTGCTCAGACAAAAAAAAAAAAAACCCAAACTTATTATCAAGATCTCCAATCCCACCATCACCATTTTCAAAACACGTGCACATTTATTGTATGCTGTTACCTTAGCCAAGAGATTTATGTCCCCTGGAGACAGTAGTGAAGAGAGGCCCTGTCAAAGTAAAAAGAAACACACATATACATACATGCAAACACACAGTATATCCCAGGCAGCTTCAGAAAGCAAAAGACCTTCCAAGTGTGAGCGAAATGCGTAACACAGTGTGCCACGTGTGGCACACAGACGGCCCAGTGGATGTCCCAAGCTTGGGAGCCACAGAAATGACTCCTCCAAGACAGCAATAGTGCAGGCTGCCAGTCCTGGCCGCGTCTGACTGACTTCGACCTTTTCATCCCTACTCTCCTTCTGTTTGTCCCTTCTCTTCTCCTGGTGGTCCCTCTTCCCCACCACCATCAAAACCTGATAGGCCCTTTGAGTACTGTGGGAGGCAAAGCAGCCAGCTCTTTGCAATCTGGATTGTCATGGATATCCCAAATGAGTGACAGCTGTTGCTATCAGTCATTCACAACCTAGTATGAATTTAAGCCAATGTCTTCAGCTCTCCAAGGTGAAGTAGCATTTTAAACTTCATTTTTCATTACAGGTTAAAAGTCTTTAATTCCAGAAAGTGTTTTTCAGAAATCAGGAGTAATTACAGAGCTTCTAAAGGTATGTAGGAGTCCGCAGGTAGTCAAACCCACTGTGAGTTGGAGCTATGATTGTGTCCCTTACAATCACGGCCATCCTGGGATTCAAGATGGGCTGGAGGCTTAGAAACTACCTGGGTGCAAGGAACATAAGATTAGGAAGGGAAATGGAAATTAAAAGGCAGACCCTAAAGGAAAGAAGGGATTCTTAGGTAAGTCTTCAAGACTGGTGCGCTACTTTGCAAAATTCTAAATTTTGCAAAGAAAAAGGAATACCAGAGGACCCAGGCAGCAGAGGCAAGATGGTAGGCTTAGCAACTAAATGCATGGGGCACAATTTCTTCTCACTGAGTTTAGGTGAATGAATTACAAATCCAGTCAGTCATCTTGGGGAGGCTGAAACCAAGGCAATTTTTCTGGCTATTTCCCCACCCCGGACCTCATGAGTTTTCTGTTTCATCCTGTGGCTAGCAAAACCATGGGACAGTGGTAACATAAGTTTGCTCAGGGTAACTGCTGCAGTGGCTTGAAACGTGCTGGTGGTGTTTTCTACGTTGATATGCTCAGAAATTCAATCAATGCTCTGGGCTATTGAGAGAGGGGATTCCCTAAGAGAGACTGCGGTTGAATTAAATCAGATTGGAGGTGCTCAGGGAATTGCTCGCCCTGCAGTGAGAACTCACTTAGATTGCAGCTGCTAAAGCCAAGGCCAAGACCCATCAGTTATCTGAGTGAGATCTTCTGGGGAAAAAAAAAAGCAACCTTTGCTATGGTAATTTATTAAAACTCTTAAAAGGGAGAGGTGTTTTATTTTGAAGCTGTGTATGTTTCTCCTGGGACCTTAATAATAGGAAGGGTTCATATGGTTTAAATTGGTACATTTTAATGCTGTTGGCATTGTATGACTAGGGATATTGTTACACTGCCATTGAGCCCTTTGCATAATTAGAGTGAATTATATCAGACACAATGGCTGGGCACCAGTTACAAAGGGAGAGAGAGTGAGGAGTGGATTTTCAGTCTAGGTACAGTGTGGTCTTGGATATAATTTCATTAACATCTTGCTGTGACTCATTTCTGTAAACCTCATACATCTCAAAAGATACACAGGCCCAGCATGTGGATGGAGGCAGTGGCCTTGTGAAGGTGGACCGGATATGGCAGACTGCCATCTCCATCTTCTATGAGTCAGTCACGTGTGTCACCTGGGCCCAGGTTGGGCTCAGAGAACAGCGGGCAGCGTGGGGTGTAGGTGCCAGTTTCCATCCTGCCCAGGTCCTCCCCACTCTGTGCATCCTTGCCCCTGGTGCTGGTTACACAGCCAGTGACTGATTGATGGTGGGGTGAAAAAACCTGGGCCTGGCTTCAAGGTGGGACAGCCTTGTGGTTCCATTCACTGTCTAGATTTCCATGTGGATCAGGCAGGGGCTAGGCTTGACCTGAACCCACATTTTTGACTGTTTTTTCAGCCTCTCAGTGCACGTTGTGAGCTGCACTATGCCGACTTAACGATCTTTGCAGGGAGATGACAAAGCCCAGCTCTGGCAGAGGTCATCTGAACCCCCGTTTGGTCTCTGGCCTAAACCTCACTCTCCCTGCACTTCACCAGAGCTTTGCACTTTGGTAATGAAGTGGCTTCTGTGAGGTTGATTTGGCTGTTGCAAAGCTGACTCCACAGGGGAGGGAATGTGAGTAATTAAGGTGTCCCTCACCTCCAACAAGACTGTACACTCCTCTCATTGGAGGTTCTTCAATGAAAAGTGTCAGGACCCTTAAAGGCAGAACAGGATGCCTGTCCAGGTCTCTGCTGTGCCAACCAACTCAGATAAGGGAGGGAAAGTCACCCGCACCCACAGGGACCTCTGTGCCTTAGGTCCTTGTCTGGAATTTGTAGCAGGCCAGGCTTGCAAAAGAGACAGGTAGCCTCTCAGATCCATCTTAAGGTGAAGCTTCTGCCCAGGTGAGTATCTCACTTCCTGAAACCAGACTTACAGACTCACTCTTGAGGCCTGAGATTCTCCAGTCTTGGTTTCTGCTGTGTCTTCCGTCTTAGGCAGCTTTTTCCCAAGGACTCCTCTCTCTCCCATCTGCACAGCTGCCTCCCACTCTCCCATGCCTGTGCATGCCCACTGCTCCTTCCCTAGAGAGTCCACCTAGGGCCAGGCTACTCAGCTAAACCTCTGGAGCTTCTCTGGCATTGAAAACTCAGTCAGAGGATGTCCCAGGAGATGAGGGTGCCTCGCATCAGGGAAGCCTGTAGGACTCTTGGGCTGTACTGAGGCCACACTGCCAAGGACCCGACACTCAGGGCTGTCCCTGTCTCCTCAACCTTTCACAAATTCCCCTGTTCTCACTGTGAGGCAAAAAAGAATGTTTCCTCTATGTTAAACAGAGGGCAATTGGGAAGGCTGGCATCACCCAGTCAAGAGCTAGGAAATGGGCAAGTTAGGGACTTGCAACAGGTGCTACTATTGCTCATTTGCTCACCCCAGATCCACTTTTTAATCCTTCTCTATCCTGCTCTGTGCCTGGGAGGTTAAACCCCTGGAATGTTTCCTGGGCTGGCCTGCCTGCCGTCCGGCAGTTGGACTCACAATTTGAGGCACTGTCAGGAAACTGGAGGGTGGCAGACACCCCTACCTCCGGGCCTTGGGCCACACTTTCTGGTAGCGGTGTTGCACCCGCAGCTGAGCTCCTAGTTGTCATCACTTTCTCACTGTTCTACTCTCACTGGGCTTTGAAAACAGGCATCATGGTGCTAATGACTTCCCACCATGGTTTATCTCTGGGTCTCACAACACCCCATATTAATTTCCTCTGCCCACAGTTTTGTCAAATGTCTCTTTGTTAAAACTTCTTGAACCTTCTGAGTTGCATTTTTTTTCTTGCTTATGCCCTGACTGATAGTCAATATTCATCCAAAACCATAAGATGACATACTGGCTTGCCAGGGGGCCCTCTTTCTCCTGGATTTCCTGGTGCACCCTAAGAGAAGAAGGAAAGAAAACATTAACTGTGATAAGCACACAATCCTGACCCACTCAACTCACACCCTCTGCCAACCTCCCTATCTGCCAAATATAACTCAGTGGGAAAAAAATCATCAGGGCATGAGCATTGGCACCAAGAAAACTGTGTGGTTTCCAATCTCAGCTGAATACCTAAGGCTTCCCGGGAAGACGACAATGGCAAATGTTTACAACTACCTCCATAACTCCTGTCCTAAACACAAAACTAAAAACAACTCATCCACACAGAACATGTGCATGCATGCACAAAGACACACACAGACACACAGACACACACACACACACACACAACCTGTCTTAAACTTTCCCAAACACAAGTGGAAGGAATGGCTTTGAAAAGTTAAAACAAACAAACAAACAAACAAAAACTTCTATTAGACTGACTATAAGAATTAATACTGAGAATAGAACAGCAAAATTTGAATATTTGGAAGCAGGAATGAGAGAGTAACCTTCTCTTTGGAAACAGAACCCAAAAAAGAGAAGGAGATTTTATTGTTCTTGCTTATAATGAACTAAAACTGCAGAGATAAAAAGATGCATGTCTAAGCAACAAATACCACTGCTTACTAGTGCCAGACACCTTTGTCCTCTAAGGACTCATGGTTGTCATTTGCCATTTGGTCAGTGAGTATGGATTAAGTACCTTCTATGTGCCTGGCACACTGCTAGGCGCCAGGGACATCCAGGTGTATAAGACACAGGGGCTCCTTCTTAGAGCTCAGTGGTGGCTGAGCAAAGGCCAAACAATGGAGATAAGAGATGACTGTCACTGTCACAAAATGGGAAGGAACACATCCTCACAATGAGCATCACATGTGTCTTTGGAGTTCTGTGGAAAAGAGAGAGCCATTCCACGGAAGGGTGGGGAACAAGTCCCCAGAGAAGGTAATGCCTGATCCGGGCAGAACTGACTGGCTAGGTATGTAAGAAGTTGACCAAGAAATTAAGAAACATTGTGTGTTTAAAGTAGCTTAAAGATTTTGAAAATGTAACACAAATAAACATAGGAAATAAAACTGGATAATACAAAGTTACGAGCCACACTCAATAGAAGAGCAAAAATGAAAAGCATGCCCATGGGGCTTCCCGGAAATCCTAAACTGGGCTACAAAGCTGGCCACATGGTCAAAGAAGGCCCAGAGATGGTGGAGGTGAGCTTCCAGGGATTACATAAATACCTTCACTGAGTCCACGCCATTTCTCTGTACTTACATCTCGGCCGGGTGGTCCCTGGGGGCCGGGGAATCCCGGTAAGCCTCGTGATCCCTGAAGCAAGAGAAAAGAAGACACTGACACCCCACAATATTTTAAGCAAATAAGGACACTCCCTCCCTGGCAATAGTTGGCTCTCCTTCAACAAATGGTCTGTTGCTATGAGGAATCTGATGTAATGTGTGTGCCAAAGCACCCTGCTCAGAGCTTACTCATCTGACTGTACGCTGTGGAAGTACGCACTGGGCACACAGAGAGAATGCTCTGGAAAACCTTCTCTTTGAGCCCGACAACTGGGACCCCATTTGCATAGTTCCCTTGCTTGAGTGAAAGGGACAGCTTCTGTGGTGAGATGGGCCTGAGCGCAAACGCTGGCTCACTCCTCTCATGCCCTGTGGATAACCAGCCCTGAGAGCTTCTAACTAAGCGGCTAAAGAAGTTTCCCTGCACGAGACCCAGCACGATACTCAGCACAGCCCCGGCGATTACTACTCCTTGTAAGAAAATAATTTCTAGCTGCAAATTTCTGGACAACATCGGGAAATGGCACAGACGCTTCGCTATGGATCTTGTTTCCTGAAGATTTGTCCTTAAGTAGGTCCAAAAGCGGGAATTCCCGGCAGTTGCCGGAACTTCGCTACCTGGCTGCTCAGGAGCTGACCCTGCCTCTCCAGGGTCTTCACAGACCTCCCCGTATACCGACCCTCCGTCTACAGCCCCACCTGCCTTGCCTCTGCTTTGCAGTAACTTGCCCTGAAATCTCATGTCTATCAGTTCATTACACAGGGCCTCAATTTCTTCATCTATGAAAATGGGTATAAGGATCCCTGCGCTGGGCGCGGTGGCTCAAGCTTGTCACCACAGCACGTTGGGAGGCCAAGGTGGGTGGATCACCCGAGGTCAGGAGTTCGAGACCAGCCTGGCTCACATGGCGAAATCCCATCCCTACTACAAATACAAAAAATTAGCTGGGTGTGGTGGTGGGAGCCTGTCATCCCAGCTACTGGGGAGGGCGAAACAGGAAAATCGTTTGAACTCGGGAGGTGGAGGTTGAGGTGAGCTGAGATGGCGGTACTGTGCTCGGCCTGGGTGACAGAGCAGGACTCCGTCTCAAAAAAAAAAAAAAATCCCTGTCCTTAATTCAGAAATCATATAAATAAAGGTCATTTAAAATACATTCACATGGCATAGGTACAATATCATCCCAGTGGCTATGGTGCAGCTCGTCCTCCTGGGGTGATACATAAGATCGCACTTTCCCAGTAAATGCACGCACAGTCATGTCATGGACGGTTGCTGCTCCTAAGAGCGAAGGCTCACTGAGAGTCCTCCTGTTATCTCAGCATAAAGTCAGTCCACCAGATCTCCACAGTGGCTCCCGGGTCCTGCCCTGCCCACCTTACAGTTTAACAGCAATCCCCACATTGGCTCCTGCTGTGTGGCTGGGATTGGTGAAAACAGGATTCAAAATTAGCTCTTCAGGCAATTTGGCTGAATTCCTTAAACCATGGCTGCCCTTCTGTGTTGAGGAGATGCCCAAAACCAAGGCCAGTCTGTTTGACTGATGACAATATGGGCAGGTCACCCCTTCTCTACTCGTACGTACAGCTGCCACACTGTCTTCTACAGGTCAGAGTTCAAATGCTAGAGAGTCTGCGCTGTTCAATAATGCGAGTAATTTTCAGAATCGACTTCACTCTTTGGTGCCTCCCATATAAAATTGCTTTGATTAGATAGAGCGGGATTCCTCCCATAGAAACTCATCCCTTTATTTAAAGCATACTGTACCGGGGGGCCTTTGTCTCCTGGTGGTCCAGAAGGGCCCTAGAAACAAACAAACAAGTACGTAAGTACAGTAGAAATGGCATGCCGATGTGCTGATATAAACCAGTTATGGTGTTTATTCCATAGACAGGTCCTCAGTTGTCCTGGGAGGAGTCACTACCTTCCACCTTGAAGCCATACTGCCAGGCCCTCTTACCACCTACCCACCCACAAATGTTGCTCATGAAAATCTCTCTGCAAGCTCCTCCATTTGCCCCTCAGTTGATGCCACCCTATCCTCATCCCTGCATGGTTCCTGACACCTGTGCCCAACTCTACTTTGCAGCTTTAGTGTGGGCTTGGACCCGGCAGCCCCAACTTCCCTGTATCACCCCCTTGGAGATGCACTGGCTCTTTCTGCTTAGGAAAGGGTGGGCATATAACAGCCAGGTTCCCCAGCCACAGCCTTAGTGACTGAGGCTGCAGTAATGAGGCCCCCTTCTCCTACAAGGAGTGCACACACACTTATACACACACACAGATATACAGACACACAGACATGGGTCTGGCATCCTCCAACTGTGCCCAGTTCTTTGCCCAGGCAGAATTTGGCTTCTAGATATTATACTTAAGATGCTATTCACTGGTTGACTTGAAGGCATTCACATGCAATTCCAAGCCTTGCAGTGAGTGGGACTGTCCCTTGCCCCTCAGCCTTTCCTACACTTGTGCATATCCATGAAGACTCTGTCCTGCCTTTCTACCTGGAGACATTCTTGTCACACTCTAGTTCTCCTTTGGGAAATCCCTGCCTGTGGAGAGCCTCCCCTGGCTTCTCCCAGTGTGCTCACTGGATTGTCCCCGCCCCTGCACCCACCCTGCCTAAGACTGAAAGTCCAGCATTGTTACTGTCTGCTGGCCCATCCCTCTTCACTGAATTGACTGAATGCTCCCATGAGGTGGCTGCTGAGTCTGCATTCTTACCACGCTCTCTCCAGCACTGAGTGCCCTGTGCATTGCAAGAATATAGCAAACTAGAGCACAGCAAATTGCATTTGATCAAAATGAAAAATTTAAAGCACAAGAACTTGAGAATCAATGCCAATCATCCTTTCTTTTCAGATGATCAAACTAAGGTCCAGAGAAGAGAGAGATCTGCCCAAGCCACACCAGGAGTCACTGGCCAGAGTGAGGTTGTTCCCACATCCCGCCCTCAGTCCAGTGAACCCTGCACCCTCCTGTAGCATGGCCCATGAGAATGTCACTAGGTATTCTCAAGAGAACAAAATGATTTCACATCAATGACAGGGCTCCTGCAGTATGGTGGAAGGGGTAACCTAAAAGCCTGCCCATTAAATATGCCCCAGAGCTGTCTAATAATAAAATAGAATAAGCATCATCTTAAGTGTATAGTTGGGCACTAAAGAAAGTAGAGGAAATCTCCAGAGGTCTATAGAAAGAGACAACCGAGAAGCAGTGCGCTAAATCTATACAGATCTGCCCTGGAGGGGAGCAGGGCTCTCTAAGTTGTGTGGGGACAGGAAATGAGGCTGGACAGGAAACTCAGAACAGTAAGTAAAGGCAAGTCCTTCAGTAGGTTATAGCAGGGGTCCACAGGCTTTTTCTGTAAAGGGACAGATAGTAAAGCTAAGGGGTAGAGAAGGAAATGATGTCTAGGAGGCTCACCCGTCTTTGTCTGGGATACAGGTGCATGATGCAGGAAGCCTCCACTGAGAACTCACCCTCAGGGCCCCGCTCTCACAGGCAGCTGGGAGCTCTAAGATAGAAGTCCTGCAGAGCCTCAGCTCAAAGCCAGTGTGCTTACACACAAGCCAGTTTCTGGGCACCCAGCAAAGCAAATTCCCTCAGACCATACAGAGCAGCTAAAGGATCTTCACAGATAGATTCCCAAAGGACATGAACCTGCGATCTCAAATTGCAAAGCTGTTCCCTGCAAGGTTATCAGTGGACATAACAAGTGGTAAAATTGAGTTTCCACGAACATCGGAGGATGGGATGGTCAGATGCAGCCAATAAAAAAGGTCTATTAAACTGATTACATGTAGGAAAAAAAAAAGAGAGAAAACACAGAGAAAATAACATGGCATTATCCAGAAATATCTGGCAGGTATCAAAAGAGCCAGAGTACATTTTTTAGAAACAGAAATGTAGAATCATTAAAATTTTAAAAATGTAATAACCAAGTTAAATAATTTGAAATTGATATAAAATAGAAATTCCAGAATAATTGTCTTTAAGAATCATGACAAATGTTACTTCCTGAAGAGCCTCTGTGGAGTGGCAACTGAACAACAAACAAAAACAAGGACAACATAATTCTTAAGATATACAATAACCATGACTGAACAGTGGCAAATTATAGTACATTTCTGAAATGATCCTTTATTTCCTCTTGACCAAATGACTGATAAATCACCAGAATATAGCACATTTGCTTTTCTCTCTTCCTCTCTCTCTCTCTCTCTCTCACTCAAAATCTCTCATCTATTTCTCAGAATTCGATCTCATTCCAGAAATGACTAAAGGAGTCATACACACACATAGCGAGGGCTGCCTATGGAAACAGAGATGATATGAATAACTCACAGCTGCACAAAAAAGGGGACTTCCAGCTGTTGGACTATATGCCAGGAGTGGTCCTACCTGCTCCATACACCAATCTTCTCACTTTAACCCCAGTCAAAGGCCTACAAACTGGGTATTATCAACATTTCATTGCTATAGATGTAGAAACTAAAGCTAAAAACCATTGAATAGCTTAGCTAAGGACAAGCAGGAAAAATAATGGACTCAGATTCCACCTCTGGCCTGACTCAGAAGCCAGTGCTCTCCTCATTCCACCTCACTGCTCTGTCCAGGTGTAGGTAAGTGGCGCACCTGCACCACCATACATGCATTTGAATTGCGCTCCTCTCACAGTAGCTCCTAGGGAGGATGGATACGTATTCCTTGAGGAATGGGCATGGTTTGTTACTGGCCTGGGAAAGGTCATGTCATGTGAGAGTCACCCATTGTTTTCAAGTTAAACCCCAGGATCCACTTTAAGCATTTAACTTGTTTATCATACCAGGCTCCAAATTACTTTCTTATGTCATTTCACAGAAAATCCACTTTGAAGGATGTGTTTTTAAATTAAAGGTCTTCATTTCTTTTTTTTTTTTTTTTTTTTTTTTTTTTTGAGACGGAGTCTCGCTCTTGTTACCCAGGCTGGAGTGCAATGGCACAATCTCGGCTCACCGCAACCTCCGTCTCCTGGGTTCAGGCAATTCTCCTGCCTCAGCCTCCTGAGTAGCTGGGATTACAGGCACGTGCCACCATGCCCAGCTAATTTTTTGTATTTTTAGTAGAGACGGGGTTTCACCATGTTGACCAGGATGGTCTCGATCTCTTGACCTTGTGATCCACCCGCCTCGGCCTCCCAAAGTGCTGGGATTACAGGCTTGAGCCACCGCGCCCGGCCTAGGGTCTTCATTTCAAATCTTAGTTTATCAATCATTAGCTGTTTGACCTTAGGCAAGTTACTTAGCTTCTCTGACCTTCACTTTTCTCAATTGTAATACAAATCTAGAGTATCACCATTACCTTGCCTTGTGTTATCAGAAATAAAAGAAGATACTGTAAGTAGAGAAGCAGGTAGTACCCAACCATAAATGGCATTCCCATTGCTATTCTGATAGTCTACTTTTAAGGAAGACAAAGGTATGTTGAAGAAAGGGATTGCACAATGACTTTCTAACGTCATTCCTATATCTGAAGCTCAAATATATTTTCAACAATTACAACCCTGTTTTCTTAAATTATGCCCTCTGATGTGTTTGTTCAAGAGTCATTTTATCCTAATAACCAGATTTTGGCCATTGATACCAGTTTCCATTAGAAAGAAACTACTATGCTTCTTGAAGAAATGACTGATCAGAGACCTGGACAACAAATGTATACAAGAAACCTAGAGAAGGAGCAAGGAAACCATCAAAGACTGCTAGGCTTGTGTCAGGGGTACCCAGGGTCGACTTAAATAGACCACCCACTGACAGGAAACAAGACAAATTGAGCAACAAAAGAAACACTAGCTGCAATAATTTAAAACACATCAAACGTGTTTATATCCACGAGTTCAAAATTATTCTTAGAACCAACAACAACAAGCATCTAATTGGTCCTCTTTGCAAGATGCTAGAGAACCAAGTCAATATTTGAAAACAAGGGACAGATTCTAACCATTTATATTTTGCCTTCCATATGTCTTTTACCACTGGGTATCCAAAGGGTACATGAGGGAACATTTCTCTATGTAGAAGTATCCCAGCTAATAAAGAAAGAAGGAATAGAACCAGAGCAGAGTCAGTTTGCAACCCTTGAGGTACTAATTGGTGAGAGCATTAGACATCACAGGGTGAATGCATCACAAAGAGACTCCACCAGACATCATGTGCCTCCTGCTGGAAAGACACCCCACCTGTGAAGTCTTGCCAACAACATCAAACCAGAATCAGATCAAGCCTGTAGTTCTGAGTACCAAGTTAGCTGAACCACAGGGACAGAGGAACGCATTAAGCTATTTACATTAACAAATTCTGGATGGTGGAAAATTCTGAGACGAAAACAAAATTTTTTGAAACATTCAACCAATTGCTATCTGTTTATTTGGATCTTAACTCAAACAACAACAAAAACCCCACAAACACAGAAATATGACATGTATGGAATAATCAGAAATTTGAACACTGACTAGATATTTGATGGTGTTAAGGATTTTTTTAGGGGTATAGTATAATAAAATTGTGATTCTGTTTCAAAAAATCCTTATCTTTCAGAAATATTTGCTGAAATGTCTACAGACAAAAATGTGTCTGGGATTTGCTTCAAAATAATGGAAATTAGTGGATGATAAGAGGAAATCAGTGGCCATCGGCTGTGGGATCCTCATACTAGGCACGGCCACATGGGACTTTATTTTGCTATTCTGTCTACTTTTAGTATATGTGAAATTCTCCATAATAAAAAATATATGTACATAATATATACACACACACATACATACACATACGTATCACACATATGAATACACTTACGTCTGATACACATGCACAGCCATGTTATTGGTGTTTTCTGACACCAATGGTGAAGTTTTACAAAACAGAAAGCCCCGTATGGTTTTAGAGGTGTTAAACACATTCTCTTCTTTCTCTGCTATCAGGCTGTTCTAAAAATCAGTTTCCCCTCTCTCAGAATTGATCACCGCTTTGTTCCTCCCACCATAGGCACAGATCTGAAAATTAAAGTGAACTTTTATTCTCTGTAATGTTTGATCCGAGTACCTCATGTGTGCACAGGCCTAGTGCTATGTGCTGGGGTGAATGGCCGAGTGGCTTCCTGGTATGGAGCACGTCTATGTGAAGTGCTCCAGGTGAGAGGAAGATCCCTGTTATAATGATTGATCAGGCTCAGTGAGTCAGGGGTACAGGATGCCTAGAGCTACTGGCATCAGCCTGAGAGAGTTTGGGGAATCTTCACCCAGAGGGGAACAGGTGAAAAGAGGTTTAGAGGGATGGGGGAGCTTCACAGGTAGAGAAGAGGAGGCAGAGATGTCCCTGGCAGAGAAGAGCATTAGGCAAAGAGGAGAAGTCAGGCTCTGTGGTCAGAGAGCAGCAGGGGTGCTGTCAGGAATACCCAGGGGAAGCTGGCATCTGAAGGAGAAGGGCCTGAGCACCTTGCTGGAGAGGCCTCTAAAGTTACCCACCAGGCGAGAGGTGGGCTCAGATCCAGGCTTTAGGAGGACAGCTGTGGTTGCAGTGTGAAGGGGTCAGAGGGAACAGACCAGAGGTCCAGAGACCAGGCACCTGGGGAGACCAGGGAGAAAACCCACAAGTAAAGCAGGGGCAGGGTGAAGCTGAGCAGGAAGTGCAGACATGGAGAACAGGGAGTGCCGGGTAGGGCTTGGCCGTAGCATGGGGTCTGCTAAGGGACCAGAGATGAGGGTCCTGGAGGCTGGTCAGGGCTGCATCTGGCCTCTCCCATATCTGGTACCAAGAAGCCTTTCTCGTGCTGGCTTTCACTGTGCAGAACCAGAAACAGCCCAGGATAGCCCAGCTCCTCCCACCATGTCATGAAGGAGGCTCCTGGGACCACTAGGAGAGCAGAGGCTGTCTTCCAGCTCAGAAACAGAGTGCAGACTTCAGGGCAAGATAAACGCAGGTTCAAATGCCTGCTTGGCCTCTCACCAGCAGAGTGACCCAGGCCAGCTGCTTGAACCTCTCTGAGCCCAAGTCTCCTCATCTGAATCCTGGAGATGATAATAGTTACACCTTCCCGGACTGCTAGAAAGACTAGGAAAGGCAGTGGCATAGCAAGCCAAGTGCCCAGCAAAGAGCTCAACCCATGTTAAGTACACCTTAGGAATTCTTACTGAGAACAACAAGTGGTTTGTTCCATTTAGAAAGGAGAGTTCCCAATCAGAAGCGGTAAGAGAAACTTATTTAAAAACTGTTTTCTTTCTCCATCAACAGAAGAACTTCTGAGAATTATTTTTTTGGGTAACAGGGCATAGGAGACAGAGTCTTTCTCTGTTACCCAGGCTAGAGTGCAGTGGTGCGATCTCAGCTCACTGCAGCCTCTGCCTCCTGGGTTCAAGCAATTCTCCTGCCTCAGCCTCCCAAGTAGCTGGGACTACAGGCACCTGCCACCACACCCAGGTAATTTTGGTATTTTTAGTAGAGGTGGGGTTTTACCATGTTAGCCAGGCTGGCCTTGAACTCCTGACCTCAGACAATCTGCCTGCCTCGGCCTCCTAAAGTGCTGGGATTACAGGTGTGAGCCACTGCACCTGGCCATCCTGACACTTTAATATAAAAACCAACTGTGGGAGGCTCAGCTCCTGGTTATACATGAAGCAATATGGCAGCCCTAGAGTCTGGGAGGTGGTACGTGGCTTTATACCTTCCTCAGCCACCTCCTTCACTGCCCACACGATGTAGCTCTGTGCTCTGGACAGGGCTACATTCCTTGAGCATCAGCCATGAGGGCAAGGCTGGGAGCTGAGCCCAGGGGTGACCATGGACAAATGCCCAGTGTTCCCAAGTAGCATTCAGACAATATGGGGGTACTCACACCTAAAGGAATATGGCCAGCCTAATTCTTGGGACAGCCTGAGTGGCTTTGGTTCTTATGATCAAAGGAATTGGACTAAAGCAGGCAGATAAGACATGAATTTAAAAAAAAAAAAAACACAGGCTAGACATGGAGGTCACTTGTGCAGGAGCAATCACACACATAAAAAGCCACTGGTAGGCTGGGCACGATGGCTCACCCCTGTAATCTCAACACTTTGGGGAAGCCAGGGCAGGTGGGTGGCTTGGGCTCAGGAGTTTGAGACCAGCCTGGGTAACAGGGCAAAACCTCATTTCTGCAAAAAATACAAAAATTAGTCAGACATAGGGGCTCACACCTGTAGTCCCAACTACTCAGGAGGCTGACGGGGAGGATCACTTGAGCCCAGGAGGTGAAGGCTGCAGTGAGCCATGATCACATCACTGCATTCCAGCTTGGGCAGCATTCCAGCTTGGGCAACAGAGTGAGACCCTGTCTCAAAAAAAAAAAAAAAAAAAAGCCACTGGTGAGTGTGAAGACTTAAGTGAACATGAATTTTCATTACTACAGTTGACCTGTAAGCAACATGGGCTTGAACTGTGCAGGTTGACTTAAATACAGATTGTCTTCAATAAATATAGTGGAAAATATTTTGGAGGTTTTCAACAATTTAAAAAAACTGTCATATGATCCAGTGGCCAGAAATATTGAAAAATTAAGAAAAAGTAAGGTGTGTCATGAATGCATAAAATATACAGAGATACTTAGCCTGTTGTGTCATCTAGTATCATAAAATACACACAATCTAAATAAAAAGTTAAAATTTGTCAAAATGTGTACATGCAAACACAGGCCATACATGGCACCATGGCTGTTGAGAAACAGGCAAAGAAACATACATGCAGCATTAAATCATAACTGTATAAAATTAACTGTAGCCAGACTGTAGCACTATCATAATTTCATAGCCACCTCCTGTTGGGATTGTGGTGAGCTCAAGCGTTGTATCTGCTTAAAGGCTGTGTGATCCCAATCATCTCTGCATGAGCAGTCTGTCTCTCCAGTAAATTGCGTCATCAAAGTAAAAAGGGTTTTCTCGCAGTTCTTGTATATTTTTTGTCATGTTTATTGCAATACTGTAAACACTGAATAACACCATAAAATCCACACGAACTGCCAGTAGTGATGCTGGAAGTTCTCCCACATAGCAGAGGAAAGTCGTGACATTACAAGAAAAAGCTGAACGGCTTGTTATGTACCTTACACTGAAGTCTGCGGCTGCGGCTGCTGCCATTTCCAATGGACTATTCTTTTTGCAAACAGACAACACAAACTTATGCTATTGATAAATACTATACAGTGCCGTAAATGTATTTTCTCTTCCTTATGATTTTCTTCATAACTTTTTTGTCTAGCTTGCTTTATTGTAAGAATACAGCATAGAATACATATAACATACAAAATATGAGTTACTTGACTGTTTATATTGTCAGTAGGGCTTCCAGTCAACAGTAGGCTATTAGTAGTTAAATACTGGGGGAGTCAAAAGTTATACTCAAATTTTTAACTGTGCAGGGTCAGCACCCCAACTCCCACATTATTCAGGGGCCAACTTTATTGTACCACTGCAGGAAGAGTAGCTGAGGGCATCTGCTTGGAGTCAGAATGCTGAGGTTCCGCTCCTAGCCCCATCATGCCCTGTGTCTTCAGGAAAGTAGTTTCACATCTGTTTCCTCATTTGTAAAATGAAAAGTAAAGTGGAATGCACCTGCTAGAGTTGCTGGGAGGAACAAATGAGAGATTGTCGGTGAGACAAGTGAGAGGCAGACATGGAGGCCTTTGCTCACTCTGGTTCCTGCAAGTAGGCAGTTTATGTTGGCTGTGATTGCTGTTACTCTAATATTTCAGTGGCTGTTATCGTTATTATTATATTAATAATATAATATAATGGGAAGTGGGGAAATGAAAAAAAAAAAACCCTCCTTTTAGGGCATTTGAGATATTTCATTGTATGTAATGGAGGCATGCTTCCTGCCACTCTTAGGCTAGGAGGCCCCTGGAGGGCAGGAAGCCTAGGAAATCTGTCGGTTTTGAATGTGCATCCTCAATGCCTGGACCAACGCAAGGCATCAGCACAACTAACAGGGACGGATGGTGAGCGACTCAAAAAGGGAGGTCATTTCAGGTTGCAAGTCTGAGAAAGACATCAGGCAAACAGGATTGCTATGACGTCACTGGGGCACAGGCAGGGAAGCAGGTATTATCAGCAGTATTATCAGGTTGTAATCCTCCCAATTCCCTTGATGCTGCTGCAGAAGCTGCCGGCACCTGATCCATGAGGGAACTGAGGGCCAGAGTAAGAAGGAGCCGGTCTGGGTTGCTTGTTTTCACACACCCCAGCTCCTGCGGTCAAACTAATTTGGATCTGTCCCAGGGCCTGGGTAGGCTCATTTTGTAAGCATCTTAAAGACTGCTAAGGCAATATCAGAGGCAACATGAAGATTAAAGGGATTTTTGCTTGTTTGTTAATATCTTGGAGCAGCAAGACAAAACCCCAAACAACTGCCTGCCTGGTGACAGTGCAGAGGTTAGCAGACAGGGCTCCTGGCTCCCATCTAGAGAGTCACTGCTGCCTTGCTGGATGCCAAAGGCATGGGAGCATGACACCACGGGAGGAAGGAAGTGAAGAGTGACTTACAGCAGATCTTTTTCTTTTGTTTTTTTTTGAGACAGAGTCTGACTCTGCCACCCAGGCTGGAGGTCTCAGCTCACTGCAACCTCCACCTCCCGCATTCAATGAATTCTCCTGCCTCAGCCTCTTGAGTAGCTGAGATTACAGGCATGCGCCACCATGCCTGGCTAATTTTGTTTTTTTTTTTTTATTAGAGACAGGGTTTCACAATGTTGGCCAGGCCGGTCTCAAACTCCTGACCCCAGGTCACCTGCCCGCTTGGCCTCCCAAAGTGCTGGGATTACAGGCGTGAGCCACTGTGCCCGGGCCCAGCTGGATTTATTCTTAATGCTCCTTCTTTGAGGGATCTCACAGAAGATTGATGGGTATGCATAAATCCTGCCTATCCTGACGAAGCCACAACACAAGGTGTTGCAGAGGGAAAAGGACTGCTTTCAGAGGCCGTGGGAAGCAGATCTGGGCTGGCCTGGGCTGGGTTTGTAGCATCGGTGAAGTCACATCACCTTCTGAGCCTCAATTGTTTACCTGGAAAAGTGATGCAGTGCATGTGTCAGTTCCCTCCAGCCATGTTCCCTGAGCACACACCTGCCCAGGGCTTTCATTAGCCACAGGAGAATGGTTGGTCCAAGCACAGGGAGGCTGAGGGTTTCTGGGAGTGAACACACCAGAGAGCAGCTTCCAACCAAATACAGGCAGGAGTTGGTATAGAAACGCCCCAGCTCTTTCGCTGCCTTTGCGGAACGACTCTGAAACAAGGTCATGTAGCCCCTCAGGGGCTGTCACACAGGTGAGTCCATCTGCTCACCAACATACCATCTCCTAGGCTTGCTTTCTTGGTCTCTTTGACTTTGTCACTTCCTAAGTAGTGATTTCTAAGATCACCTCCCAGACTCCTTGCTCCTGAATCCAATTCTTAGGGGTGACTTTCAAGGGATCCCAGCCTTAACCAAAGGATAAAACCAACTAATGCCCAGGGCCTAATGAGGAGGTGGATGTGGATGCTTTGAGACCCAGCACAAGACACAGGACTTCTCAGCAAATGGCAATGCTCTTGTAAAGAGGCAACTGCATCCCCAATGAATTTGACACGCCCCCACCCCCATGCTGACCCCTTCTTTACCTGCTCCATACACGTTTGCTGACCTCAGCATAACTTTGCACCCTCCATACAGATGCCCAGGCCATTAGTGGTCTGGGCTGTGGCCAGAGATAGGATTTATGAAAATTCAATAAGGTTTTATCCACCAAGGAAGCTTTTAATAAGTCCAAGTGGTAACCAAGACACTAAACAGTTGATTTACAGCCTCTTGAGGAGAGCCAGACAATTACTTTTCAGGTGGACTCACTTAGGCAGGAACATATTTCATGGGTGATTTTTGCTCGCTCTTCAGTGGCAGGTGGGGTGAATTGTGTCCACCTCCACAGCCAGCTTTCCAATTAAGGGCTCACACAGGGAGTAGAAAGGGACAGGTAGAACCTGTTAAGTGATGGGGGTGCATCATTCAGGTTATGGGTCTGCAGTTTCCCTTACAATCAGTTCTCTATTGTAAGGGGCAATGTGTACATGAAGCAGCATCCTAACTCCAGCAAAAAGGGCCCTATTACAGGAGAATTTCAGAAAGAAGAAGACCTAAAGGATTGTGTTCTCTCACTGTACTTTTTGTTATAGTGTTCCTTCCAGTTACAAAAAGACCGAAGAAAAATAGCCAAAGAAAAAAGGTAAAATGAATGTAATGAAGTAGACAGTTTTAGCTGAGAATGTATTTTAAGGAAAACAGGTTAACCAAACTAGACATTCCCCAGGGGCATTCCACACGCCTCCTTCCATGGGTTTCAGGACGATCTAAGAAGACACAGAGCCACCTGGTCTTCTTGTCACCTTGAAACAAGCCCTCATTGTGAGCAGTAGAAATAAAAGTGAGGGGGTGATTTCCGGTGTGAAGGACAGGAGACCTGCTTGAAAATGGGAGGACAGAGGAGAATTTCAGGAGAGTCAGAGCCCCAAGAACTACTGTGGATATAAGAGAACCACAGAAGAAAAGGAAAGGGGGGTTTTAGTTTACGAGTAATATTGTGGGTAATAAATTGCATTTTCCTTCTTATTTTTTGAGCGTCGTGCGTGAAGCATGATATTACTCTTAACTACTCTAGGTCGTGGCTTTCATTTATTGAATGCAATACCAGGCAGAAACGAGACCATGTGCTACTCTAGCTTATATTCAATTTGCATTTAATAAAGTTAGATTGTGCTTTGGGGTTAAAATAATAGCAGCAACAACAATAATGCACGGTGATTTTGGTATTCCGAGGCTTGGCAATGGCATTTGAAAAGGACTGAGTATCTGGGCTTCTTTTAAACAATAGCAAGGCATGGGCACTAAAGACAAAGTAAACGTACTTTTAAGGCACATTAAGAGGGCATGATGTCTTTATCAAAGAAGGGACTAACCAGAAGAAAAGGCTTCAAGGTTGTAAACTGGTCTGCATTTCAAACACTATCATTCAGTAAAGGAAGAAAGAAAATATGTGTTCTTTGTGGTATAAAAGGGAGAATTAAAAGACATGGGTGGAAAATACAGAATAGCATAATTTTATTCTCAATGAAAAAAAATTCTACTGAATATCTATTATCTATGAAATAATATTTTTAAACTGCAGAGCCAGATGTACTGGCTTTGAAAAAATGTGGCTTCTACTTCTAGAGGCATCCAGGTAGGGGCTGAAGATACTGAGAGCAATTCTCAACCTGGATTGGGACACACCTCATTGATTCTTAAGATTTCTAACTCAAAATTTTAGCAACTCTTAAAGCTATCACCCCTAGTGAGTTTGCAAACCAACACCTAGTAGACTGATGTAAATTATTCATTAAAACTAGCAGTCTGAGGACCACTTCATGGATTTTATTCTGGAGACACGATTCCATTTATGCTGTCATCTGTACTATTAGAGAAAGTGTGGTAACTAATTTTTTTTTTTTTGCCTGAAATACATGAAAGTACATAGCTTCTCCCATATCCCACCCCTTCCCTAGCCAGCTCAGTGTCACCAGCTATGACTCAACTTCTCAAAGTTTGGCCTTTTTTTTTTAATTGTTAGTAAGTTTTATTCTCTCCTCTTTGAATCAGACAAGTCTTGGAGTTTCCAAAAGCCACTTTCCCATAAGAAGTACATCAAGTTTTACACCAGTGTCAGCCACATGGACAGACCTACCACCCCAACTGACTGAAGGATTAATGGCCCACTCCAAGGTTAGCTGGAAAAAGAGTGCTCCTTTTCAGGCAGGGTGGCTCGCATCTGTAATCCCAGCACTCTGGGAGGCTGAGGTGGACAGATCACAAGGTCAGGAGTTCAAGACCAGTCTGATCAACATAGTAAAACCCTATCTCTACTAAAAATACAAAAAATTAGCCAGGTGTGATGGCAGTCACCTGTAATCCCAGCTACTCGGGAGGCTGAGGCAGGAGAATTGCTTGAACCCGGGAGGCGGAGGCTGCAGTGAGCCGAGGTTGCGCCCCTGCACTCCACAGCCTGGGTGAGAATGCGTGCGAGACTCCATCTCAAAAAAAGAAAAAAAAAGAGTGTTCCTGCAGGCAGGTCCAACAGCAAATGGCTGTGTGTCCTGAAAGCAAGTAAGGGCTGGATGAATAAGGACTTACAGGAGGGCCGGCAACCCCAATGCCCGGATCACCACGGCTGCCAGGAGAACCAGGGATCCCAGGGACTCCTCGGTCCCCCTAAAGGAGAGAAAAATAAGATCAAGAGGTCAGAGCCAGGAAGGAGAGGGCTAGGGTACAAAACAAATCATGTTCTTTCTAGAATCCTGACTGCGCTTATTATCGAAGGCTTCTCCTGCCACCTGGCCTCCACGGGCCATGCTACAGTCCTCTCGGCCAGCCCATTGTCCCACTCAGCCCAATATTCGGGGACCATGGCCACCAACTCAGATTATACACCTTTCAAGGATGACCATTCCCAACCAACCCTGACCATGGTTCCAAATGTGATTATAACTCATCCTAACTATACCCCAGATTTGCACATGTATCCATGTTTCAGTTCAGATCCCAAATCACTCACAAATGAATCTATCAATTCACCAATAATTTACCAAGCACATACATTTTGCACATCAGCCTTCTGGATGTGGGAGTGAGAGGCCTAAAGAGGACGGAGATAAGACCTTTGCCTTCAAGCATAGTTCACACTATGGACTTGGGTGTCAGAGGCCTGGATTTAAGTTCTGGTTTCAACACCTGTTAACTGTTGACTTAAGAAGTGATGCATTCCTATGCTCTAGTTTCCTCACCTACAAGGGGAACAGGACAGGAGCTGCCAGGTCTGCAGACATTGCGCTCATTCAATGAGATTATGCAGAGAGAGTGCTTGGCACAGAGCCCAGCACAGCACTGAACGTGAGCTAAATGTTGCGTTTGCTTCTGTTCTCATTACACTGCTATTCTGGACTTTGATGGCAAAGGAAAAAGGAGGGAGAAATTGAAAAGGGGGAGAAATTTTGTTTGCCATTTCCTGGAGAACAAAGCTGACGCAGAGCCACACCTTATTCATAATTTCAAAATCCCCAGCTTTTAAAAACAAGTGTTTATCTCAACTCAGTTGGCAGCAAAACCTGACCTGTGCTGACACACGCTATTTGCAGTCTTTAGTTATTCCATTTTGTGTGAACATTTACTTATTTTGGTTGCCTAAGGATTAATGAGCTTGATGAGGAGTGCTGCCCCAGATACCACCATAAATGTCATTATATGTATATTTTGCATATTACTACCTTTCCAAAATCCAAAATAAATTTGACCCAAAACACACATGGCCCCAACAGTTTTGTGTAGGAGGCTGTGATCCTGAGCTTATTCACCCAGCTGAATCACAGACAAGCCTGGAACCAAGATGGCAGGCGACCTTGCTCAAGCCCCTTAATATCTCTCGACTAGGTTAACTTGTATGACAAATAGAAACAGCCTCAGAAGCTTGTGATGAAGGGCCAGTGAGGTAATGTGCAGCTAAGTAATTTAAGGTAGACCTCGACATTGCTAGGTAGTATGGTGCTTTATTAAGGTTTAGGTTATCACACATTACAAAATATCTCACTAATGGCTGTAAGACGACTTGCCTTTCCTATAGTACAACCATTGCCTCAATGGGTACATAAGCTCTATATTAATTCAATCCATGCTCATTCATTCAACTAATGCTCCTTCATTCATTGCAAGACACAACCTAGATTCCAAGCCCAGAAGATGACTCAGTCATGAGTCCTGCCCATTGTTAATACTCAGTGCTAAGTTCAGACGAGGAGGGATGTTCATGGGGATATGAAGGAACGAGCCTTGCAAAGTTCTCACAAAAGATACCAACCAAGATCTAAATCTCTCACCAGGTCCCCTTGACATGGTTTCTTTCCCTGGTCCCCCTGGGCCTCTGAGATGCACTACCTGCTGTTTCTGGGCCTCTAGGAGCCAGCAACATCCCTTGCCCTGCCCTCATCTCTTCCAGTAGTTCCCACCTCCAATTCCTGTAAATTCCCAATTAGTGTAATCTGTTTCTTTGAATGTGATATGAATGGTTCTTGGAAGTTCAAGATACTTGGAATCCCTAGAAAATCTAATTAGTTTCTATGGGGAGGCTAGGAACAGAGGGAGTAAAAAAAAGTAAGACAAATGTGGAAACAAGTATCATGAACTAAGGATGATCACCATGACCCATAATTTATCTGTCACCAGCTCATTGCAGCAGTGGAGTGGGGCATGTAGGAAGATTTCAAACTGGTGGTCAGGTGATTCTAGGTCCAGTCTCAAGGCCATGTCAACCTCATCCTGTGACCTTGGGTAAGTCCCGTAACCTCTCTGCATCATTGGGTCCTCATCAATTAAAATTTTCTACTAAATCTGCATGTATCTTATGAAAACATTTAAAAAACTATATGAGGTTGAGAAATACATTGTATATTATGGTTGCATTATTATCACTTATTTATTATATCTTTATTTTTGAGACAGGCTCTTGCTCTGTCACCTACACTGGAGTACAGTGGTGCAATCATGGCTCACTGCACCTTCGATGTCTCAAGTTCAAGCAATCCTCTTGCCTCTGCCTCTCTCATAGCTGAGACTTCAGGTGTGAATCACCATACCTCCCTAATCTTTGAAATTCTTTGTAGGGACAGGGCCTCATTATGTTATCTGGGCTAGTCTGGAACTTCCGGGCTCAAACAATTCTTCCTTCTACCTTGTATGCTGAGGTAGAAGATAGAAAGTAAACTAAACACATATAAATGTCAGATAAATCTATATTCTTTTGCACTTTGGTTTTGCTTTAAAAATCTTAATGCAGATTTTTCTGTTATTATTTTCTGTTTTAGTTTGAAACAGAAACTATCCCTTTCCTATCCCAAGGCCACGGTCCATGTACATCGGCAAACCCCAGCCATTGTAGCTCAGTCATGTCAACAACCTAGTGTGTATGTTTCCATGGTATTTGTTTGCACTTCTGTTTCTTATACACGTGATTTCCCCTTGTCTGGGATCTTCTACAATCCATATAATAAGTTTCCAGAACCTTCCCATCAAAACTAAGTCTTATTCCCATTGTTTTGTTGCTGTAAAGCTGCCTCTGCCTGTCTTGCCCTTGTGTCTTTTTGCAAATGTTTGCGTGGATCTTCGTTGACCTTAACACATCACCCTCCCAGTGCACAGTTGTCTGACTCTTTGACTTTTCTGTAAGCAGCTTGAAAGGAGAAAATAGTCATTTATTTCTCCATCCAACAGATGTTTACCAAGCACCTACAATAATTCAGCTCCTCTGCTAGGTACTGAATCTGTGCATCTCTGTATCCACAATGTCCAGATTAGGGTGTGGCACAGATGGCAGCTAATAACTATTTCCTGGATGTGGGAACAAAAGAATCCTCCATCATTCACTTTGTGTCAGATATTGAGTTCTTCCTTTGACTGAAATAAACTTTTTCAGAGGAGGAAGCATGACAGAAAGGCCTCTCCCAGCTCAGTCTGGAAGCACGGAGTCAAGTCACTGACCGCTCTCTGCTACAAAGCGACCAGCTCTGGCTCCATTTGTAGGTTTATGCTCCATTGTGTTGCTAATATCCACAAAGAAATGACCTGACAATTTCATGAACTGAAACTTTTTAGAAAATGGTCCCAAGAAGAGCAAAAAGGCCTTAAAATTCTGACAGGAAAAGCCAGAAGGCTAATGGTTAAGAAAGAACAGAGCACATGAGCTAGAATCTGTAGCACGACATCCAAGGAAGATATGTGGGAAGAAGGAAGTATGGGGGTTGTAGAAGGAGAATGACATTTATTGAGCAATAACTGTGTGCCACAGATCATGCATCTCCTGAGGAGCTCTGTAGGGGTTAAATATCCTTTACTCCTTCATACAGAATAGGAACAGAGGCTCAGAGACAAAGCCACTTGAGCCACTTGCCTTCAGGTAATCTGTCTTGTAGGTAGCTGAGCTGGGATTCTAACCCAGTTCTGTATGAAGCCAAAGCTTATTTATCCTGCTAGAAACAAGTGCCATTCAAGAGCAGTACTGGCATCCTCAACAGTCTTCCTGCAGTCATAAGGAATTAGGAGGGGCTGAGGGGCAGCCAAGGAAAACCTTCAAATAACTCCCCTCCTTGGTTTCCTAAGGAAATTTCCTTCATTTCAATCAGCACCTGGGACAGTACCAGGGCAAGCCTCACCAAAGTCACTCTCCCCGGCATCTCTCTCTCCACCTCTCCCTAGCTTCCCCTACTTCTTACCTTCTTCCTCCTCTGAGCAACCCATTCTTCAACTAAAGATGACCTCAAATTCCAATTTGTCTTCCCAATGCCAATTGACTATGGAAAGCTTTCTAAGCCACATTCTGACTCACACATTTACACAATATCAACACTGGAATGGGTCAGGTGTTTACGGATCTCACATTTTAAATAGGAGGAAACATTTGGCCAAAGGGGCAGCACGACTTGCCCTGAGACTCATGGAGTTCAAATGGACTAGTCAACTGGACCCATGGCAGGGGGGTCTGCACTTCCCGCCGTGGGGTCTCAGCCTGCCTCTGCTCTTTAATGCAGCCTCCCCCACTTCCCCTAGACTTTTTCCAACAACTGCATGACTACAGAGATAGACCCCCACATTCTTGCTGCAACTCCACAGGGTGATCTAATAATAAGGATCTAAGCACAATAATAATAAATAATAAGGTCTAAAGCAGATCCCATATGGTGATCTAATAATAAGGATCATGGATATTTATTGAGCAAGTAACTGTGACGAGCACTATGTAGGCAATTATCTGTATTTGTATCATGTCATTTATTTTCCCCCAAGACTCTGCCTATGAATTAGGTAGTAATATATTCTAGGCCACCCCATCAGTGGAGTTTTGGGATCCACTGGATCAATGGATCACTAAGACCCCAAAGATACATCTACAGAATAAACAGAATAAAGGGGAAAAAAGGTCTCCTACTGTTAGATAAAAGGTCATAAAGAAGGAGCATTTGAAGCCACTTTGCTGCTCCACCATTTCTGGCACCCTTGCCTTCCTGTCTTCCAAGAGGCTATCAACGCCCTATAGGTCCTGAAGGTCCCTAAGGTGCTCCTCCTCTAAGGGGAAATAAGTGGGAGCCCCTTAGTCCTGCAGATCAGACTGGGCTGTGTGCCTCACATCACGGGGGAGCCTGCCACCTATCTTCAGGTTGGTGGTTAATGCACAAAATCCTCCAGAATCTAGGTCCTAATTCCTTAATCTGCACCTCCCCATATATACCCACTGTTCTAGGCATATGGAACTATTTTATATGCTCCCATAGTCAGGCAAAGTTATTCCCAATTTTATTCCTCAGAAAATGGGGAGACTCACATCATACACAAAAAAAAACATTTTCCCTTTTGAAAAATATTTTGATTGTGGACATCACTATTAGGAAAAAGCAAATTCGTCTACATAGACCTCAATTAGTGTCAGCTTGAGATGCTTACAGAGGGGAACTCACCTGCTTGAATAGGGAGAAACCATGAAGCAATGAAATTTAATATGGATAACAGTAATTATTCCTGGAGCCTCAAATTTTCATATCCTGCACATTACTGTAAACAAGCCTCTCACATACTATTATAGAAGCAATACACTCTGTGTTTACGTGTTGAGATCCTAAAGATTCAAGTATGGAAAGAAAGAAATAAAAAGGGAAAAAAAGGTCTCCTACTGTTTGGAGAATGGTTTCTGGGGCTTAGAACAAAACTTTCAGTAACAGCAGCATGTATGCATTCCAGAAGTGTTGAATCTTTAAAGAACTCAGATGGGATCCATGGTAATATGCTTTGGAGAAGTGTCAGCTGACTTAAAAAGTGGCTCAAGGGATGATGACGGAAGACATTGAAGGCATACAGGAAATCCAAAAATTGTTTTAATAAACATACGCAGGTACAAAAGAAGTGATATAATTTTGCAATAACACTTTTGTTATTTTGAATATGCATGTCAAATGAGGGCCCAAAATAATATTCTCAAGTCAGTAATTGACTGTTTCATCCACGTTTTTAAAAGCTGATGCATTTGAGTTAGTCAAGTAACTTTCACTGGATATGGGCACACATACAGCTCTCGCTGTTGTCTGAACACATTCTGTCTCACGCCTCAGCGTCTTCTTCCATGTTAGCTCCCCTGCCAGACTTCTCCTTCAACTTCTTCCCCTGCTAACTGCTACATGCACTTCACAACCAGGACAAACATCTCCTTCGAGAAGCCAGGAGAATGAAACCAAGCTGGGTAAGCGAGCCCCCTCTGAGCCCATGTGTGTCCTGAGCTTCCCTCTCTCCTAGTGCTCTTCTGCTTTTGCCTGTTCACATATCTGTTTTCCCCACTAAACCAGGAGCCGTTGGAGGTCCTGAAACATGTCACATGCGTTGTTGTCATCCCACAGCCCACCTTGAAATCTAACACGTGGTAAGAAACTCAGCAGACACACAGTGAACAAAGCAATGAATGCATTGGCCATTGATGCATAAATAGGTAAATGAATGAATGATTTAATGTAGAGGGTATTTTAGGAAATCTCCCTGTCCACTCAGGAAATTTCTCTTAAGAACACTTCCTCGTGAAAAAGAGTCATATTTTCTGAATTGTGGGTGCAACTGAATTGAGGAAGAGATGGGCTGGTATTTAGCAAGTGTTTCTGTTTTCCTCCTGTGTTCCCCAGCAGATGACATACCCCGGTCTCCCCTGTGTGACTGTCAATAGGTGTTGGTAGAAACGCATCAGGAATCTCCAGGCCTGGCCTATAAAATCTTCCAAGAGGGTTCTCCACTCTCTTTTACCTTATTTGTTGTTGTACCCCAAGAATTTGGCAGATGATTCTGAAACTTTAAAGGATAGAAGAGGCATGGGATTGGAATGCGACGACTGAATGGCTGTACAGATCAGAACACCCCGCAGCAAGACTCCCATAGACCTAGTGTGCATGAGATGTGAACTTTCACTGCGGTAAGCCTCTGAAATTTTGGAATCAAAATTAGACTCGTCATATGAGACTGCTTAGACCTACTGCTCTGCCAATTGAAAGTCCGTGTCTCCTGCCACTTCATTTAATGGTAAGTATTTATTAAGTACTGACTATATGACAATTACTTCAATATAACAGTTAAGACTCACAGAACCTTTGGTCAAATGGAATGTGATGAGCTGGGAAACATGGGAAGTGGATTGAGGTGACTGGAGGTCTCCTTCTAATAAATTTTTCCATGTTCTCTTTCTAAGAGCAACTCATGGCACCCACAGTTTTCTTGGACAAGCACTCACCTTGGTTCCTAGGGGTCCAGGAAGTCCAGGTGATCCACGGAGTCCCTGCGGAAATAAATAATATAAACACAGTCATGGAACTGCCAGCAAGCACTGACCCATCCACCACGGGCCAGGCTGGCTGCATCCTCTGCTGGGGACCCAGAGACGGGGGAGACTCTCACTCCGACCTGACTTAAACAAAAGAAGCAGCATCCAGTTTTGAGCGACAAGGCTCTGGATGTGAATTCCAACTCTGCCTCCTACTGCCTCTGTGTGGCCTTCAGGAAATCTCTCAGCCTCTCTGCTTTCCCATTGAAGAGCCTTTTTGCATAGACTTGAGCAAGTAAGTTGTAAGACCTCGTTTCAAAGCCTGCTTCACTTCAGGCTGAAGGGCTCTGGCACTCACAGCCACCATGACAACCATGATTCTACTTTTGGAAGTCTTGGCTGAAAGCATCAGGGTAGCCCGGAAGCCCTTCTCTATGCATGCCACGCTTGTCCTGAGCTCTGGGGATGTGTTTGCCTGATTGTCTCCTCACGAGACGGGAGCATCTCCAGGGTGCAGCCTGTCTCATCCATCTCTGTGCCCAGCACTGGCCCAGGCTGGCATGTGGCCAGAGGTCTATGAGATTGTGCCGCCCTAGCCTCAACCACATCAGAGCACACTCTCAGACCCCCGCTTTCCCATTTCATTGGTTATGGTTCAATTTCTGCAAGGTTTGGCAGTTCGATTTTTTTCCTTTTCCTTTTCTAATGTTCACCTGGTTTCTACAGGCACAGGGACGCCTGACCTTCCACTTACCGGTTCTCCGTCCTTCCCTTTTCCAGGTGGCCCAGGGAGCCCAGGGGCGCCAGGATCTCCCCTGGGACCAATGGGTCCTGGGCTTCCTTCTTGCCCCACTGCTCCCTGGAAAGAAAAGCAGACATTTCCCCAGATCAGTTATACGCCGCACGAAGCTTTGCCACGGCAGAGCAGCCTGAGTAGTTTGCAGGTTTCCTAGGGCTGCCCTTATATTTTAGAAGGCCCTTACTTTCTGGGGCACAGAACAATGGACTGTGAAATATGTGTTACAGGTTAAATAGTGTCCCTCAAAATTTGTGTCTTGAAGTCCTAACCCCTACTACTTCAATGCACAGAGTTGATTAAAGTTAGGATGAGGTCATACTGGAGTGTGACCCTCCAGGGGGCCTAATCCAATAAGAGTAGCATCCTTTAAAGGAGGCGGCATTTGGACACACACGCATAGAGTCAAGACAATATAAATACAGAGGGACAAGACACCACCAGTGAGCGAAGGAGAGAGGCCTGAATGGGATGTTTCCTTCACCACCCTCAGAAGGAGTCAGCCCTTCTGATATCTTGACTGAGGACTTCTAGCCTCCCGAACTGTGAGAAAGTCCATTTTGGCTGTTCAGGCTGCCCAGTTTATGATGCTTGGTTGCTGCAGCCTTAGTCAATCAATTCAATGAAAAACAAGGAAAAGAAAAGGACGTTAGTGACAACCTTCCACCCAGTGCAGGGAAATCTATTTCCAGTGCATCTCTTACAGATTGGCCCCCATTTCTGCTTGAACTCCTCTGGGAGCAGAGGCCTCACCACTGCTCCTCCCCGTGCATTCCTTTGTCAGGCAGCGCTGTTATTGAACATATCCTTACACTCAGCCTTCTCTGAAATCTTCCCAACACTGGACACTCAGTCTGTTCCCTGGAGCCCCGTAGACACAATCTAATCCCTCTGACAGTTAGGTTTTCAACTATAAGAACAGAGCTTAAAGCTACAATGGAGGAGCGGGAGAACGAGCGTGCTAGCATGAGCACCAGGGTCTGCTTGGGGACTGCTTTGAGCTTGCTCCAGGCCAGGGTCGCCACCTCTGACTGCAAAGCTCCGAGCAGCCCTTGTGGTGGCCCTGGCTGTGGAACATGGGGTTGAACCCCGCGAACCAGAGGGACTCCTTTCTCCAGACGGGTCTGCCCTGGGCTGAAGTTGCAATCGCAGTGTCTTCAGCCATTCTCAGGTGGAGCAGAGGTGAGGGAAGATGAGCCAAGGATGGGCACAGCAAGGATGGAGAGCGCCTCTCTCCAAGCCTGGAGCGGGATCAGCTTCCCCTCGCTCCAGGCCAGCTCCTGGACACGATGTGAGAGGGAAAAAGCACGCTGTGCTGCCCGGGATTTTTACCACTTTGCAGAGCCCTGGAGGTTCCTTTCCAAATTAAGTCCTGGGCCCTGCCCTCAAGCCTGGGCTTCTGCTCAGCCAAGGAAAGGCATTTGGCTCCCCCTAGAGACTGAATGTGGCAACAGCCCGCTGATTTCTGGCTTCCGAACTTGCACCTGTTAGTCCTCCTAAGATGCCTAATATCTTTCTTGGTCATCCCCTTCCAGGTTACCTGTGTCCTACTTATCATGTGCCATCCTTCAGGCATAGCACAATTAAGGAATAGCAGATGAGTCCAGATGTTTTTCCCTTGCTTAATCTAGGCAGTCTAAAATAGTATTATATATTTTTCAAAAAACGAATGTTTGTAGCTGTATTACATAAGAGTTATTTTTATTATTATTGAGATGGATTTTTACTCTGTTGCCCAGGCGGGAGTGCAGTGGTGCAATCTCAGCTCACTGCAACCTCCACCTCCTGGATTCAAGTGATTCTTGTGCCTCAGCTTCCCAAGTAGCTGGGATTACAGGCATGTGCCACCACATCCAACTAATTTTTGTATTTTCAGTGGGGACGGGGTTTCACCATGTTGGCCAGGCTGGTCTTGAATTCCTGACCTAAAGCGACTTCCCTGCCTTGGCCTCCCAAAGTGCTGGGATTACAGGCGTGAGGGTTATTATCAAGTCTGTGATCAACATTCAAAAAACCCAAGATATTTTCCAGAAATGTGTTGAGCATTTCGCTCTACAGTAAGTTTTTTTTTTTCCTCTAGGACATGTATTTTAAAATTGAACCCTCCTGCCAAAAGGGAAATGACATCTTCTCTTGTTAAAATATGCAAAAATGTAAAAAATAAAGTGATCCTTTAAAGGGCATCAGGTAAAGTGAACTTGAAAGGATCCATGTTAAGAAGTTTGGCCATGCGTGTGCTAGAAGGGGCCTCTGTGGACAATCCATGCCCCAATGCCATCTCTTCCTGTCGATAGATATGAGCGTGATCTGCTCGAGCAGGGAGGGCAGGGCACAACCACATGGAACCCCTGTCACCTGTTGTCTGCTGAGCCCTTTGCACATGCCTCCCCAGTACCTCAGTGAGTCCTCACAACCTGTCATCAATGTGGCAGCATCTGCATTTTACAGACGAGAAAATCCAGGTGCAAAGAGGGTACCCTTTCTTTAGATCAGGGTTTCTCACTCTTGGCACTATTGACCTTCAGGGAGGATCATTCTTATTAGGGGAATGTCTTATGTACTGTGAGGTTTTTAAAAGGATCTCTGGTCTCTACCCACTGATGCCAGGAGCTGTTACTCCCCCTAGTGGTGACAACTAAAAATATCTTCCTGGGTAAAGCTCCCTTCTTGAGAATCCCTTTTGTCACCCTACCTTAAATCAATGTAACTAGGGCAAGGGAGCTGGCATTTGACCCAGGTCCAAAGCCCTGAATCACTCAAATGATGGCACCTTATTTCCTGAGCGCTGGCTCAGTTTCACCAATTAACCTCAGAGGCGTTTCATAAGGTGCTAGGGTATGGATTCTCCTCCTCAGCCTCTGTTTTTGTTTTTTTGTTTGTTTGTTTGTTTGTTTTGATTGGGGTGGGAACATGTGTCTCTCTTCATAATAATTAAAGTCTCAGGCTGGGTTCGATGGCTCACACCTGTAATCCCAGCACTTTGGGAGACCAAGGCAGGTGGATCACTTGAGTTCAGGAGTCTGAGATCAGCCTGGGCAACATGGTGAAACCCGGTCTCTACAAAAAACTAGCTGAACGTGGTGGCACACACCTGTAATCTCAGCTACTCAGGAGGCTGAGGCAGGAGAGTGGCTTAAACCCGGGAGACAGAGGTCGTAGTGAGTGGAAATCACACCAGTGCACTCTAGCGTCAGTGGCACAGTGAGACTCTGTCTCAAAAAAAAAAGTGTGAGCGTAGGTATAGAATGGATACCTTGGGAAGGTTTACATGTGTGAGCATAGGTACAGAATGGATAAGGCCAGGCACGATGGCTCACACCTGTAACCCCAGCACTGTGGGAGCCAAGGCAGGTGGATCACTTGAGGTCAGGAGTTCAAGACTACCCTGGCCAACATGGTGAAACCTTGCCTCTATTAAAAATGCAAAAAAATTAGCCGAGCGTGTTGGCATGCACCCATAGTCCCAGCTACTCCAGAGGCTGAGGTGGAAGAATCGCCTGAACTCAGGAGGTGGAGGTTGCAGTGAGCCGAGATTATGCCACTGCACTCCAGCCTGGGTGACAGAGCAACATTCCATCTCAAAAAAAAAAAAAAAAAAAAAGAATGGATAAGTTGGTGCACTGAATTGAGAGAAAACAGGATTTGGAGTCAGGCAGACCTCCCTGTAGCTCATTTGCTATGAGACACAGGGCAAATGGGACGGCAGGGCCTTCCTCTCCCTCCTACTTGGTAAACTCCTTCTGATGTCTGGTTTCTAAACCAGGCCTGAGCAGAGCGAGCTGCTCCTTCAGTGCCCGTAAGAAGTTGAGGATATCCGCCTGTGTGCTGAGAGATGACATTGGTCTTACCTTCTCACCACGCTCCCCGTCTTTTCCAGGGGGGCCTCTGAGGCCAGGAGCACCCTGTGGAAAGGAAGGTTATGGACGTGGTGAATTTAAAGATCACTGGTCACTCTCGGTGGCTCGTGATCCCCAGGGAGGACTCATCAGGTCCCCCTGAAGCCAACAACTACAGCTCCCACTCGATTCCCACCCTCATTGAAATTCCCCAAAGCTCCATGTCCTCCCTGCCTGTGACTGCTGCTCTGCAGGCGGCCTGGCCTTAGAACTGTGCACTTCGGAGCTCTTAACAGCAGGCATGGTCTATTGGAAGCTTAGCCTCCCGGTCTGGGCTGTGAGCTCTGAGAAGGCATGGCCTGGCACAGTGAACACCCAGGGACGATAAGGATGGCCTTAAGAACCCAGCCTTAGCATTGGGGCATCTGCTCCAACAGTCTTTGGAGTCCCCAAAGGTTGACTTTGAGACATGGTTTAAGTGCAAGTGTCCCATGGATGCAATAGTAGGGAAACAGAGAAGTAAAAAGGAGGAAAACACTCACGCCTGTGATCCCAGCACTCTGGGAGGCAGATGGATCACTTGAGGTCAGGAGTTCGAGACCAGCCTGGCCAACATGGTGAAGCCCCATTTGGTTTCTACCCAGAATACAAAAATTAACTAGGCATGGTGGTGCACATCTGTAATCCCAGCACTTTGGGAGGCTGAAGTAGGCAGATCTCTTGAGTTCAGGAGTTTAAGACCAGCCTGGCCAACATGGTGAAACCCCCTCTCCACTAAAATACAAAAATGAGCCAGGTATGGGGGCATTCCCCTATAATCCTGGCCACCTGGGAGGCTGAGGCAGAAGAATCACTTGAACCCTGGAGGCGGTGGCAGTGAGCTGAGATCATGCCACTGCACTCCAGCCTGGGTGACAGAGCGAGACTCCAACAACAACAACAACAAAAATGGTGGAGGGGAGAACAGTAGCACAAAATACACTTGCTGGCCACTGGAGCTCTGTCCTGCCGGGACTCTGGGATCCTGCCCAGGACACACTCTCAGAGTGATGACAGCTGAGGACAAGGGATCTGAGCTACTCTGCTGGTGGTGCTATGGCCACCTGTCACGTGGCCCGACAACATGCTCTCTAGAGGTCAGAGAAGACCCCCAGCCAGAAGAATGCAGGCTGAGAGGCTGGAAGCCTCTATGTGAAATAACATCCCTCTGGTAGGGTTGCTGTGCGGATTAAATGAATTAACACGTGTAATGTGCTTACAACGATGCCTGGCATGTATGAAGGCTCAGTCCTCGAAGCTATAATGCTTATTACCTGTAAAGGTCTGGTGAATACACAGGACTGACCTAAATTTATTGTGGGGGAAAAGTGCTTTGCTGCCCTTGACTAGATGTCATGGAGTGTTTTGTTGAACAATGTTCAAGTCTAAATTGGTGTTTATGGTGACTCTGAAAGCTGTCCTATAGCAGACACCTTGAGCCTTGACGTGAAAAAGGCAGAATCTCAGCAGGTCAAAAAAGATGCAACCCTAAAAGTGAACCAGCCAACCTCTTGTCTCCATTTTGCAGATGAGCAAGCCGAGACCTCAAGGAATGGCTTGCCAAGGTCATCAAGGCAATTAAGAGAAGAGCTAGGATTCGAACCCAGGTCTCCCAATGGCTGTCAGGGTTCCTCTGACTTCTTTAGGCTCATTTTGTTTCTTCTGAGGCAAACTATGGTGTTGATTCCAACAACAGTGAAATGTAGACTTTCTGCAGATGCAACAGCTGCATTCACCCTCTGGAGAGCTGGCGAGCTGCCTAGGGCTTAGTGTGTGAACTTTCTGGATGGTCTACGTCAGGACAGCAGCATCTCCATCTGCAAGGTGGGCATAAGGATGCCTACACCTCTGGGTTTGGGGAGGATAAATGAACTAGCTCGGCGGCTGGGCAGTGCCTATCCACAGCCAGTGCTGGGATCCACGCCCTCTCCCAGTTACTCACCACACTTCCTGGAGGGCCACTGGGACCGGGGGGACCTACGTGTCCAGGAGCACCCTGTTCAGAGACAGTAGTTTAGAAAGGCCAAATGCATTGATTACAAGTAGTTGCCCCCAGCGCCTCCGCAAACCTGCCTCATACTAAATTTAGCGCAATGCACTGGAACTGCTGCTGACCCGGCAGCCCCTGCAGACAGGAACCTCCTCCCTTGAGTGACGCAGTGTCCTGAGCACCAAGCCTCAGGTGAAGGGGCTTCTGGCACAGAGGTGAGAGGCAGGAGGGCAGGAAGGAGGACTCTGGAAGTGCCTTAGGGCTAAGGCACAGGGATGTGGAAGAGTGGGGGAGTGGGGGCAGAGGGCAGGGCTGGGCCCTAATCACAGAAGAGGATCTCAGCAGAGGTTTGGCCTTGCGGTAAGTGCCTGAGGGAAAGGAAACACTGCAAATGGGATGGTTCAGACCTCAGTTGTGTATGTGTGTGTATGTGAGTGTGTGTGTGTGTGCATGTTTGTGCGTGCAGGCATGTGGGTATGTGTGTGTTTGTGTGTGCATGTGTGCATGTGTGTGCAGGCATGTGTATGTGTGCATGCTTGTGCGTGCAGGCATGTGCGTGTGTGCATGCTTGTGCATGAATGCATGTGCGTGTGTTGTTTGTGTGTGCAGGAATGTGCGTGCGTGCATGCTTGTGCATGAATGCATGTGCGTGTGTTCGTGTTTGTGTATGCAGGCATGTGTGTGTGTGCATGCTTGTGCATGAATGCATGTGCGTGTGTTCATGTTTGTGTATGCAGGCATGTTCATGTGTGCATGTTTGTGCAAGCAGGCATATGTGTGCATGTTTGTGTGTGCATGCATGCATGTTTGTGTGTGCAGGCATGTGTATGTGTGCATGCCTGTGTGTGTGTGCATGTTTGTGTGTGCAGGCATGTGCATGCATGCATGTTTGTGTGTTGGCTTTGACTGGAAAATCAGGGAAGAAGTGAATTTGAACTAAAACCTGGTGGCTGGGCAATGATCCATGAAAGGAGATGTGGGTGAGGACATCCAAGTGGGTCAGCACTGTGGGCATGGGGACGCGGGGAGCTCTCACGGCACTGGAGGCGGCTCCTGTTTCTTCCATGCCTTGTTCCCCTCTGCCCCTGGGTTTTGCACATCTCCAGGGTCAGGACTCATGGAGAACATTCCACTCCCAGCCTCCTCCTTGCCTACACTCTGCTTCCGTTCCCCTGCAGCCGGGCTGGGCCCAGGGATCTCTCCAAGAGCAGGGAAAAGCTTCCATCTGTCCCCACTGTGAGTTCCCAGCCAGCCATATGCATGGTGGCCTGGTAATATCAGCACCCTCCAGCTGGGACAGGGCCACCCAGCGTGGTGCGAGGAGCAGGCTGGACGAGTGCTACTGCTGCTGACTGGCCAGAGACCCCGGGATGAGTCAGCCCATCCTGCCCCCCACCAACTCCACAGTCAAGCTGGAGATCCCTGGCTCTGCACCATGAGACAGAACTCGAATCAGCTCCAGGAACAAGTGCCAGCCCCACAGGGATCAAATACAGCCTGGGTCTGGCCCCAAGGATGGATGAGCCACCAGCAACACAGGTGTGTGTCTAGAGGTGTCCGTGTGTTTCCCTGACTGCTTCTGTGTGTTTGGGGTTGTGTGTGTGTGTGTGTGTGTGTGTGCATGAACATATTATAGAATGTGTATTCTTATAGAATTCTATATTATAGAATGGGTTTGTAGAGTGTGTGTACATGGTTGTGTATGTAAGCACACTTATTGGAGTCTCTAACAGTCTTACCTGTGAGTGGAGGTCTGTGGGTGTCATCTACGTGTGCATAAAAAGAGATTTTTCATTAGCTGGGCATGTGGACAAAGCCAGGGAATGCTACAAAGGTGGTGGAAGCCACAACCTCTCTCCGTGCTGACTCCAGCCAAGCACTCCAGTGTGGGTGGACCTTCTGGGCCACATCCCCCTAGCTGGCCCAGAGTTGTGAGCCACAGAGCCAACACTGGGTGGGGCCTCCCTCCTGGGAGTCCCCACGAGGCAGGCCAAGCATAGGGACTCACAGGGTTTCCAGCTGCTCCAGGAGCCCCATGCGTGCCTTCCTGTCCCTTGGTACCCTGCACAGGAAATAAGAGATGGACAGCGGTAAGAGACCCTCGGTGATGCTGTTTCCCTCACAGCAGGACAGTCTCGGGGACACCTTCCTCATCAGAAGCATTGTTCCAAACTGAAGGGGCCAGGAATACCATCTGAAAGGTGCAGAAAACCACTAAATCCCAGCCCTCTGCTGGAGCGGGGCATATCACAATTCCATTCTATCTTCACCACCAACCCAGGGTATAGGGGCCAGCACTGACTCTCCACAGAAATGTAGTTCAGGGGGGACAGCCAGGGGCTCACACAGCTGAACAGGGTCCCTAGTCACCCCAGCAGGATTTCCCACCGTAGCACAGAGTCTCCCCGAGAACCGAGATCCAGTGCACAGGCTAATACCGAGAAAATGACAAACTCAGAGCACTAACATGCACCAGGCAAACATAAGCCAGCATTGCCACTCCACGGCTGGGATGCATTTCCTGTTCTGCAAATCCTCTGGGAACTGAGAAACTGCCTGTGTGCTGAGGCCCTTGCTCTCCAGGTGCCGCTAAGCAGGAGAAGGGAGAGCACAGCAGAAACCCAGAGCTCGCCTAAGGCAACCCTTCACTGACAGAGTAGGGACATCCGGGGTACAGAGGTGGGGCCCAGCCCCGTGGCTATGTCTGAGTCATGCAGCGATGACCACTCAGCCTCTGCAGCACCTTGAAGTGGCACTCCCCAGCATCTACTCCCAAAATGCCAGGGGAGAGAACTGGGGAGGGTGGTCTGGGGGGACAGAGCGTGGCTGGGATCTCCAGGTCTCTGAGACAGCAGGGGAAGGGATGGTTTTCTTACCGGTGGTCCAGCGGGTCCCTGAGGCCCCAATTCTCCAGGACGGCCCTGCAGTCCCTGCAAGCACACAAGTTGCAATGAACCAGCTCACCCCCCTGCTTCTGAGCAGACAGGGCGGGGCGGTGGAGGGGTGTGGGGCTGCTGCAATAGGTATAATCTGAAATCCAAGGAGGGGCCGTGGCTAGGGCCCAGAGGAGGAGAGAGGGCTGCCTTCGATTCGGTGGCTCCTGTGTGTGGACTGCATGGCACAGACCTAGCACTGGTCAGCCTTTGGACTCCAGGTAGCCAGCTCTGCGGGGGATGGGGGCACAAGGCACTCACCGGTTCCCCAGGCTTGCCCGGATCGCCCTTCTCTCCTTTGGGCCCCTGCTCTCCCTGTTGGTGAGAAGCACAGGGTGGAGTGGACCTCAAGGCGACCTTCCCCTCGTCACAGGGTACATGCCCCCAGCTCAGGCCACACAGGCCACCTCCAGTCCCATGTAACACCTGAGAGGCCTGCACCCCCAAACCCTCTGCCTGGGGAATCTTCCCTCTCACTCCCCAGGACTGGTTCTGACTCATATTTCAGGTCCGATCAGTTTTCCAGGGAAGCCGAACCCCAAAATGGGACCAAACCTCCCATCACAGTGGCTCAGTGCACCGTGCCTTTCTGCTCCTGAGCCCCTGTTACAGCCGCAGTTTTACACCTGGTTGTGCGGTTTGATTCCTGCCCCTTCAGCTCAGAGCCTGGCATGTGGTAGACCATCAGTGAATAAGGACAGCGTTTTGAGAGGAGGAAGGTCTTTAAGGGCCCCTGGCCCAAACACTATTTTTCCCTCCTTCTTTCTCTCCCTCCTTTCCTCTCTCTCTTTTCTTTCTTTGTTTTTTTTTTTTTTTTCTTTTTTTTTTTCTTGAGACGGAGTTTTGCTTTTGTTGCCCTGGCTGGAGTGCAAAGGCATGATCTTAGCCTACTACAACCTCTGCCTCCCTATTCAAGCAATTCTCCTGTGTCAGCCTCCCAAGTAGCTGGGATTACAGGCATAAGCCACCATGCCCAGCTACTTTTAAATTTTTTTTTAGTAGAGACCAGGTTTCTCCATGTTGGTTAGGCTGGTCTCGAACTCTTGACCTCAGGTGATCCACCCTCTTGGCCTCCCAAAGTGTTGGGATTATAGGAATGAGCCACAGTGCCCGGCCCTCTCTTTTTCTTTCTAGCAGAGATGGGATCTCACCATATCACCCAGACCTTTCCTGAAATCCTGGGCTCAAAAGCCATCCTCCCTGCTCAGCCTCCTGTGTACCTGCCTCCTGGGGCTACAGGTCCTCACCATTGTGCCCAGCTCCAGCCCCTTTCCAGATGGAGAAGCTGGGTGGGCGGTGCTTCTTTAAGGAGACCCAGCCCTTTTGGGACAGACTGGAGGTTGAACCCTGGACTCTGGATGGCCAGAATGGTGTCTAACTTTTGCTGAAGAAAAGGTGAGACACGGGCTGGACAGGCAGTGCCCTGGGCGGGCCCAGGATGGAATGATCCAAGATGGGGCAGGCTCACTTCCAGGGAGCCACATCCTGGGTGCTCAGCACATCTCCCAGGAGGGTTAAAGGGACATGTGATCCTCAGCCTGCAGCTCATAGGGAACAAGGAGAAGATGAGCAGATGGGCGCTATGGCGAGGGCCGCCCTCCAAGGGCTCAAGGAGGCTCTTTCCACAGCTGAAGGGCCACCGTGCAGGAGAGGAGTGGGGACAGTGACTGTGTGGACACAGCCCCAGCTTCAGACCCGTGCAGCCTGTCTTGGGAACCCTCTAACTTACTGGCCATCCAACTTGGGGAAAGCAGTTACCCATACTGACTCCACATGACCTTTGCAGTTTCCATATCTGCAAAATAAACAGGTGGTCTCCTTTTCACATAGGGCGGAGGTCAGTGGTGCAGAGAAGGTGCCGCAGAGCAGAGGCGAGCCATCTAGGAGAAACTGCACAAGTCTGCAGGGCTCTCCAGGAGGGCAGATAACAACCAGGGCAGTGAATCCGGAAAGGCAGTATGCAACCCATCTCAAGGAGCAGGACCTGGCACTGTCCCAAATCCCCATGGCCTACTTAGGGAGACATCGGGCTCCCCTGCCACACAGAAGCCCAAGGAGAGCTGGGATGAGCATCTGCTTTGAGTGTAGAAGGGAGTCCTGCATGGACGGGGGGTTTTCAAGACACGGCTTTAGGGAGCAGGAGATGGGGAGGACCCTGGATGCATCTGGAAGAAAGAGTCTAATGTCTACATCAGAGAACCTGAGCTGCGGGAGTTCTAACCTTTACTTGGTGGAGAAATCAGCATAGAAAGACACTGTCTAATGGTTTCAGACCACCTTCTCTCTCTGTGCCTATGCAAATGCAAATGCACGTGTTAGAGGCCTTGCAGCCACGGTTCCTACCTGCCCTCCCTTCCCAGGCCTCTCTCTGATAACGGATTGGTGACTGCTGGCCTGCAGCTGGCTTCCTCACTCTCAGGAAGGACGGAGGTCACCTACTGCATGGAATCGACATGGCCTACCTCCTAGAGCTGAGAGCCGGATTAAATGAGACTGCTTTTGCAAAGTGTTGCGCAGTGCCCAACACAGAGGAGGTTTCGGCAGACACCGGCTCACTCCTCCACCGAGAATCTCCATTGCCGCTGAGCTCAGGAGACATGTCTAGCCCAACTCACCGCGGACAGTGATACCAGTATTCCTAGCATGTTTTCCTCCTAGAAAACTGCCCATGGTGAGGATTTGCAAGCCTTTTTCTGGTCCTCCAGTCATTGGCCACACAATTCATAAAGAAAAAAGGCCTTATGGGATTGTTTCAGGTGGCACACAGGCGAGACGCCTGCGTAGTCTTCTGCCGGTGTTGGTGAACGGGATTGCAGTGGTAGGAAGACAAAGTGAGGACCTATGGCACGGGGAGGGGGTCGGCCCAGGCCAGAGAAGGAATCAAGGTGCTCAAGACATTCCTGCCCCAGAGCCTAGGAGTCAGGAGGCAGCACCTTCCCTACAGGGGCTCCCTGGAAGCCTAAGCTTGGCTGGCTCCTGTCTCCTCCCTACCGCCCCCTGGTGACCTCTGCTGAATTAAACACCATCTCTGGGACTCCAGAGCATTTCTGAGGCTCTGGTCATTGCCCGGGCAGCCCCAAAGCCTCCTTAGCAGGGTGAAGGGTAGAATCAGGTTGGTTGGACAGAGCCTTCCTAAGATAGCTGCTTCAGAACAACTGATGAGCCTCCAGTTCGAAAACCCTGCTTGCGTTCTCCACTGTAACTTCCCAAGCACGAGGCTGCCTGTCTCTCCTTCCTCCAGCAAAGGTTCTGACATCTGCAGACCCTGGAGATGCACACACCATCGAACGGCCTCGTCTGTCCTGTGCAAACCGCCAGCACGCTGCCACCTCACCAGGCACAGCCACCAGCCATCCCCAGGAGTCTCCTCGGTCCCAGAGAGGGCGACAAAAGGAGTCGGGCCGCTCCCTCCAATTCCTCTTCTCCTTTCCAACCTCTTCCTTCATCATGCGGCAGACTTTAATCCCCCTCTAGATCCTTCTCTCCCCAACCTCTTCCCACACTGCAGGGACTCAAAGGCCTATGCCTGAGGAGAGCAGGGAGAAGTCAAACAGAATAACGCTTTCCAAATCCATCAATACAAACATGGGTTGCCATGGCGACGCAGTCAGTCCCAGGGAGTCTGGCAATTGCCTACAATGAAACGTTTTTTTCCAAAGACACAATTTCCTTGTTTGCATCTGAAAGTGGCTTCCTGGCTTCTGGGCTCCCGCTGCGATGCAGTGCCTGCAGGAAGGATGCTAGTGCTGGGATTCAAAGCAGAGGGCGGCTCAGGCCCCCACCGCCCCGTCTTGTGCCTTCCCAGTGGAATGCTCTGGAAATTGTCTTTTTACAGAACAATTCCTTTAAGGAGAGGATGGACATGTAGGCTTGTCTCAAGCCTGAGGGGCTCAGGGTAGACCAGAGGGAGGGAGACCCACAGATGTCAGGAGCAGGGGGAAGGCCAAACATAGAGGTGGTCCAGGAAAGGGTGGTGACCAGTGGAAGAGACAGACAGTGTGATGGGAGGCCCCTCCACAGGACGGCCAGCCGGACCTGAAGCAATGGCGGCACAGTCACTCCATCCAGGGCGCTGTGGCTGACTCACTAGCCCCTAATTCCTATCTCACAGGCAGGGCCTTCGCAAGTTTCCTGGCATCCCTGAGCTGCAGGACTGTCACCCGTAAGATGGAAACAAGTGCCACTCCCTCAAGGCTGGTAGGAGCATTGGTGGCAGCAGTGCCAGAAAAACGCCAGGAGCTGAGCTGCTGCATGGGGTGCTCTGCTGCTTTTCCCTTCTAAGTCCCTCTATGGGGGAGCAGGTGAGAAGCAAGGGTGGGAGGCAGGTAAGGCAGTTCCTCATGCAATAAACACCCACCCTGCAGGTGAGGGAGGTGCTGCGTTCCTCATGCAGTGAGCACTGTCCCTGCAGATGAGGGAGGTGCTGTGTTCCTCATGCAGTGAGCACTGCCCCTGCAGGTGAGGGAGGTGCTGGGTTCCTCATGCAGTGAGCGCTGTCTCTGCAGGTCAGGGAGGTGCTGGGTTCCTCATGCAGTGATCACTGTCCCTGCAGTGAGGGAGGCGCTGTGTTCCTCCTGCAGTGAGCACTGTCCCTGCAGGTCAGGGAGGTGCTGTGTTCCTCATGCAGTGAGCACTGTCTCTGCAGGTGAGGGAGGCGCTGCCAGAGCAGAGCAGAGTTCTAAGTGTTTTACGTAAAGTACAAATATCTCATTATTTGCATTAATCCTGAAAGCGTATTTGCATTGTTCCAATTCTATAATTTAAAGAAGTAGGTCTCAGTGAGGAAACAGATGGAACATTTTCAAGGACAGGAGTGCTGTGAGCCAGTGCCCTCTAACAGTTGACATCTCGGTGACCAGAGGGCTCCTTTAACTCAGGGCCTTCTCTCCCTTCAGGAAGGGCTCACAGCCAGAGCCCTGTGCACCTTCTCTTTCCCGCAGAAGCCCATCAGCCACTTCTCCCCAAGTCCACTCTCCCCTACGATGTCCCCGATATGCCTCCCAGGCACAAAACCCTTCCTTCTCCTGCAGTGATTTCAGCACCTGACTCAGTCTCTCTCCCTGCTTCATTCTTGTGCATCATACACAGCATCCTTTTAAGCTTTTGAGATCGAATCTACTCAATATTGAATGACTGAAGATAGCCACAGCTGAAATGGAGATCTACCCTGGCCTCTCAGCTGTCCCACAGGTCAAGACCTAATAGCTGAAGAACTACATCGAAGGCAGCAAAGGAAACAAAGCCACGTTTTCTGGCTATGGCGTTGCCAACAGCATAAAGAGATCCTGAAAACACCTGTTTTCTGAAGAGTCATTCATGAAAAGAGAGGAAAAAGGTTTTGAGAGGTCACAGTGATGATCAGCTGTATTTTCCGGCACGTGTCTTTGTCTGTGGAAGTAGCCAGCATGATCTCTGTCCATCCGGCACAGCCCAGGCTATGTCGCAGGCTCCAGTCCCCTGAACAGCCTCTCTGAGAATGGGGTTCCCTCTCGACACTCCTATCTCTGGTCTCCTTCACTGATAGCATTCACAGGGAATGTCTTTGCCTCTCTCTGACTCTCATGTTTTGGCATCTCAAATAATTCTGTTATCCTCAAAACCAGGAGCTACTCTCTGTGTTACTGAAGAATTAACTTTTCCCAGAGAGGCCTGGCCTTTGCTCTTGGCTATGAAAGGGACTACTAGGCCCCTGGAGCATCCTGCCTGACCCTGGGGCCAGCTCCCTCCAGGGCCCTTTCTCCACCTGTTTTCAGGACAAGCCCGGCAGCCCAGATGCCTGACAGTGAGGAACGTGATGGGATGAGTCCTCATCCCACCCGGCCCAGGCTCCCAGGCCATACTGGACATCACCCACCAGGGTGAGGCACGCGGGACACCCCGAGGTACTGCTGCTACTTACAGGCATCCAAGGGTGTGGTGTGAACAGGGATGGCTGAAAAGGAAACCACATAGATTAGAAAGATGGGCATTTAGGAACCCGGTGTTTCACTCTTAAATCCTGTCTTGGAGACATTTGCAAGTGAAAAACGATGGCCCCAAAGCTTCATGGAACTATTATTAGTTTTGAAAATTAGATTCATATCTTTCTTTAAAATCCCTAGGCATGCATTAAGGCAGAAATGAATAGTGGTTAGATTTAGGAGTCCTGGAGTCACAAGACCTGAGCTCCAAACCTGTGGGACCTGGGACATGTCTCCTCCGCTTCTATGTCCCCATGAGTATAATGGGAAACAAACATTCTCCCCTGAAGGTGTCGGTGAGAGCCCTGCCCAGGAAACTGGATTAGTCTCAACATCTCCTTCTCACTGCTGCCATCTGCTGTGCATTAGGTAGGGTTGCAGGTGCATAAGAGAAAGTTGGGGAGAGAAGGCAGAGAGGGGAAATCCCTCTTGACAGAGAGCCCAGGCTGCAAAGACAGACAGACAGGCCCCTGCAGGCTCCTTCAGCCTTGCCACCCCCACCCAGGCTGTGTTTAATGCTTCCCGAATGTCACGCTTTCTCTAGTTTCAAAGCTTTTGCAAATAGCATTCCCCTCACCTAGAACATACTGTCCTTTCCCTTTCTATAACTAAGGTCATATGGAGACCTTCGGGTGTCTTTTAAAGGTCATGTGTTCATGGATCCCTCTCCCCTCTCCACCATGCAAATATAAATTGGGTCCCCAGGTTATTCTTGTTGATGCATCTTGTTCTTTTCCTGGATCACATTTACTATAATTTGCAATGTCGGCATATCTTTGCCACTGTAGGTTTAGTTTATCTTCTTCACTAGGCTACAAGCTCCAACAGACTGAGCCAAGCAGATGCCTGGGTCCCAGCAGGAGCCCGAAAGAAGCAGTCAATGGACAAAAATAATCATAGATAATGGTCCTAAATCACAATACATTCAAAGAAGAAGGAAAAAAGGAGCTTCCTGTACCTTGCCCTCCACATCTCCAATCCCCATCCCTTTTCCAGAAGAAGGCACTTTTTCAGTTTACCATATTTGTAACTGTTTCCTATATATTTCCACATAATTATGAATGCCTAGAAATATGTAACTTTGTGCAAGTTATACAAATAGTAATGGTGACTATACTTAGTTACTTACAGCCGTTTCCAGGCCCTCACTCATGTAGTCTCACAACAACTCTAAGAGACAGACTATCGGCTTCTGTCCTGCTTCATGGATAAGACAATTGGAGGACAGAGAAGTAAACCACAGAATGAAGTTCAAGATGCTGGTGAATGTCAGGAAAGGAACTGGCGTCCACACAGGTGGCCTGAGGAGACTGTGCTCTTTATCTTTCAATATGCAGTGACTGACTAATTGATTTTTTCCACTTAATTTGCCTTGTTCCACTTAATTTGAGTATTGCTATCTTTTTACATATTGTATGCATATCAATTTGTATAATTCCATGATATAGATATTTTGTGATTTACTTAATTCTATGCTTACGATCATGCGGTGTGTTTCTATTTTTTTTTTTAACAGAGTTTCACTCTTGTTGCCCAGGCTAGAGTGCAATGGCATGACCTTGGCTCACTACAATCTCCACCTCCCAGGTTCAAGTGGTTCTCCTGCCTCAGCTCCTGAGTAGCTGGGACTACAGGCTCCCACCACCACACCCAGCTCATTTTTTTGTATTTTTAGTAGAAACGGGGTTTCACCATGTTAACAGGCTAGTCTTGAACTCCTGACCTTAGGTGATCTACCCATCTTGGCATTCCAAAGTACTGAGGTTACAGGCATGAGCCACTGCGCCTGGCCTGTTTCTAATTTTTTACTGTCATAAGTGACACTACAATGTACATCCTTATATATGCTTTTAAAAATGCACACATACAAATATTTCTGCAGGATACATGCCTAGACATGGAATATCTAAGTTAAAAGCAGGCACTCTGCAATATATTGGTACTGCCAAGTAACTTCTCAAATAGATGTGTCCAATCTGTTCTCCCACCAAAAACGTATGAGAGTGTTGGGTGCCCTGCACCCCTGCCAATGCTATAGGTTCTCAATCTTAAACAGCAATTTGATACGACTAATTCCGACTCTAAAGTCATGATTTGAGATTCTTCCAACACCCTTATGGAATGTCTGAGTCTCATTTTGAGGAGTGTTGAGGTGGGGAGATAGAGCTTTGGAATAATGATTTCACTTTGATGAAAAGCACAGAATAAGATGCTTTGCCACACTGCAAAGCGGATTTCTGAGTGCACGGACTCTCTCCTCTCCTGGCATTCCCTGCTTGGGCTAGTAACTGGCCAACTCCTGATACATGTGCAGGGTCAAGGCCATGTGCAACCTTCCCTGAAATCAGCTGATCAAAACAGAGGATCTCAAGACCAGGAAGAAACATTAAAATGAAAAAAAAAAAAAAAAAAAAAATACCCCCATTATAGAGTTCATTGGAATAAAATAAATAATAATAGCAGGTTTAAAAAATTTTAATATTTATAATGCACCAGAAACTCTGCTAAAGACTGTATTATTTCAGTTAACGTTCACTCCATATGTACAAGATAGCTGGGTATAATATTTTTTTAATACATGAGAAGGCTGAGTTTGTTATACCATAACTACAACTACAGTTCTGGTGAAATGACAGAGCTGGGAGCCAGGCCTTTGTGATCTCAAAGCCCATGCTCTTACTGATACTCAACACCAACTCACAATGCCCACCCTAACACATATACGGGGTAGATGAATGAAGCCCAGTTCATGGTTCAGGGTAGTGTAGTCTTACCCTGGGCAAACTGCTTCTTGTCCCTGGACCTCAGTTTCCCCATATGTAACAGGCAGATATGTATTCTCAGTATTTAGCACACATTCTGATAAATAATTGTGCTTTTGCTGAATAAATCAATAAGCAAGGATGGTTCTTAGAAAAGTATATATATTTTTGGTTTGTAGGACCTAGGAATAGGCCTAGCTATTGGCAAACTTCAATAGGGGAAATACTTAAAACTAAGTAGCAGTTGCTGGTGTGGGGGAGTGCAAATCACAACATCATAGGAATTCAGAGGAGAAAATCAGAAGCAGAGTAACTTACAGTTCCAGGTAACCCGGGAGGGCCTGCAGGACCAGCTTCGCCCTAGATGGAGAAATGGAAAATCCATGACCATGAATCCTCCTCTCAACTCTGTTTATGCTGCAACAGATCAGCTAACACCATTTTCCCCAGACAACAGACCTGGACCTGCACCTACCTTGATAGATATATAGATACATGCATACATACATACTTACATATGTACATTCCAAATTATAAACTATTGCAGACATATGGAAATGTTGTTTTGAGAAGTATCCATATTGATGTGTAGTTGTAGATCATTAATATCACTATATACTATTCTGTTGTGTAAATGATAATAAAGTTATTTCTTATCCATCTGCCTGTTGATGACATTGAGGTGGTTTTCCTTTGATTACAATCATAGCTAGAGTTGATTTGTTACAGCAAACATTCCCACACATGTGCTCTGAGCACAATGACACATTTGAAGGCCAGCCTCTCTTAGAGATGCCAGTGAGCCCCGCCCCACCCTCCAGAAGGAGCGGGCTCTTCTCAGGAACCTGGGGGAACCGTGCTACACTCCTGTAAGCAACACAGGCTTGGAGTTGAATTGCCTGAGCTTGAAACCTAACTATACCATTTTATAAATTATTTTACCTATTTTGGTATGTTTTCTCTTTGCAGAACGAGGGGATGATAATACATACAGCACACAGCATTGCATAGGGATTGAGTGGGACTGTAAGGAGTACGGTGTTATTACATTTGGCCTGAGGAAAGGACATCACTGAGCTGCTCCACGCAAGAGTGGCCACAGCGAGTGAATACAGTTTCCAAAGCCTGTCATTTCACATGCGCCACATGGTGCCAGGTGTCTATGCCTAGATCTGTTTCTCGGACCAGCCCAGGATTAGCTCTTTTGAAGGCCTTTCAAAAATGGTTATGAAATAAATAAATGCGTGGATAAAGTTGGCTTAAAGAGGGACAAGCTAGCTGGGTGCAGTGGCTCATTCCTATAATCCCAGCACTTTGGGAGGCCAAGGCAGGTGGATCACCTGAGGTTGGGAGTTCGAGATCAGCCTGATCAACATGGAGAAGTACCATCTCTACTAAAAAAAGATACAAAAAATTAGCAGGGCATGGTGGTGCATGCCTGTAATCCCAGCTACCCAGGAGGCTGAGGCAGGAGAATCACTTGAACTGAGGAGGCAGAGGTTACGGCGAGCAGAGATCACATCATTGCACTCCAGCCTGGGCAACAAGGGCAAAACTCCGTCCCCCCAAAAAAAGTGGGACAAGTTCACCCTTAGTCAACAACAATCAACAAGAATATAAAGTGTTGTATCATTTTTTACCATTATTTATATTGTTATTTAGCATTTAATTCAACTACTGGTTTAAGTAGTTTACATAGGTGAACTCATTACCTCTTTGTAAAAATGCCCATAATGTATGTCTATATCTCCATTTCACAGATGAAGAAACTGAGGCATAAAAACGTCAATGAACCTGCCCTAAGTCACACATTCTGCAAATGGCTGAGCCTGGTTTCAAGCTCAGAATGCATGCCCTTTACAACAGTGTGGCACTGCTCTGCCTAAAGTACCCATAGCTTCAGAAAGGAAAGTACTTTCTTGGTGTTACTGTGTATTATTTGATTTTACCCAATTCTCTTTCCTGACATTGTTGAACTCAAGCTCCAGAACCAATCTCATTTAAACCAATTTGCTCTCCATTAAAATGTCCAAATGATCAAAGGTAAGTGTTTTCCCATGCATGCATGAATGGGTATCAACAAGAAGAGGGCTAGAGGAGAAATGTGTGTCTCAGCCCAAGGCCATGAAGACTGCCTTTTGGGAACAGCCTCCTCACCCTGAGGGCTATGGGTAAGAGAAGGAACAGCAAGCTGGGGCAGGTAGACCCCCAGGGGCTCTCTGCCTTTGGGAAAGAGGCTTGACTAAGAAGGATCAATGGGTATTAGAGTTCATGTACCAGGCCTGGGTTCTAATCCCAGCTCCTCCACGAGGGGTTTGACTGTCAGCGGCCCTGGCTGGGACAGGAGCATCACATACACCCTTCCCCGATGCTGCAGTTCTAAGTGCCCCTAACAGGGAAGGGCAGGGGACGTGAAGGCAGGAGCAGAGGCAGAGACAGGCAAGACACAGTCAGAAGAGGGCAGTGTTGCTTTAATGTCTTTTTTTGGATTCTTCTGACCAAAATTGTCAATTATGACATATTTCTCTGGAGGAAAAGAAAGGCAAATCAGATTCCTTGGGAGCTTGGATGTGATTGTCATGGCCCTGGCAATTCTGTCCAAGTAATCAAAGGGGCTTTATGGTCTCGCTAAGCCTTTGCATTCTGGAAATGAGTTTCTCAAATAGATATTGCATTTCTGAAAAGTCCGCGGCAGCAGTGGGCCTGAATGGCTTCCCGAGCAGAGCCTTTTCTACTCCAAGCTCTCTATTTATAGACCACAAATCTGCCTGGAGCAAAGTCCTCAGCCTCCTGCCCCAGAGAAGGGGGATGGGAGGCACTGCCTGGAGCCCAGAAAGCACCAGCACAGAAAAAAAGCTGGAAATTGAAGGGGAGAAAGTGAACTTGGGAGAATGGGGCACCCTGAAAAGCATCATGAAGGAGGAAGAAGGACGCAAGGCCCATCTGGGTGTGTGGGTGCCATTCCTCCTGAGGCAGCCCGGGCAGGCCTAGTGTGTGACATTGTGTGCTAAGAGCCGGGACTCTCTAGATGCACTGGCCAGTTTAGATCTTGACTCTAAACACCCTATTTCTAAGCCCTGGGCAAGCAACTTAGCTTTTCTGTGCCTCAGTTTCATCATCTATCAAGTAGGGATGTTGTTGACAGCTTCGACCCCTCACACGGTTGGCTTGAGATTCCCTAAGTCCCTACACAGACGGTGCTCAGGACAGCCCTGCACTCAGTGGGCCCCCCACAAGTCATCCACCAGCAGGAGATCCTTATGCTGTTTAGCAATCCTGAAGGTCACTGTCAGGCTAGCAAGCCGGGGCATGGGAAGGTCAGAGAAGAGGCCACACAGCAGGTAGAACCAGGGCCATACCCCAGGCCAGCATTATGGCTCCAGGAATGGTGCTCTTTCTCCTAAGCCGCAGGCAAGCACACATGAACTCCTAAGAGGGGTTTGGGGTGGGTGTTTATAAAGTTGCTGTGGAATTAGAGGTGCATTTGGTCAGAGGCTGAGCACAAAACAGCAAGAAAAGCAAGTGCCGGGTGCAGTGCCTTGCTCACAGTGTGAATCCCAACTCTTTCCATGCCTGTACCCTTTTTAGGGCCTGAGATCCCTCAGGGCTCGGCCATGTCTTATTCACTGTCATCTTCTTCGTGATGGCATGGCTGGGGGCAGGTGTTCTACCAGCAGAGGGTAAGGGTTCTGTCAGCTGAGGGTACGTATTCTACCAGCTGAGGGTACACATTCTATCAGCTGAGGGCAAGGGTTCTGTCAGCAGAGGCTATGTGTTCTATCAGATGAGGGTAAAGGGTCTATCAGCAGAGGGCAGGTGTTCTATCAGCAGAGGGTAAGGGTTCTACCAGCTGAGGGTATGTGTTCTACCAGCTGAGGGTACGTGTTCTACCAGCTAAGGGTAAGGTTTCTATTGGCAGAGGGTAAAGGTCCTATCAGCTGAGGGTACATGCTCTATCAGCAGAGGGTAAGGTTTCTATGAGCAGAGGGAAGGTGTTCTATCAGCCTTCTTAGACAGTGACTGTCAGAGCAAATGGATATGTTTTTGGTGAAAGGGTAAGAACTAGAAGCACAAGTTATAATCTAGCAGGAAGGATATCAGTCACTGTGAGTGACTACTTCAGAGCCCCACTGTCTGGACTCACACCCACCCTCACTCTGTAAGCCTGAGCAAGACACATAATGGAATTTTTAAAGACCTGTTGGCAAGAGAGCCTTTTGACGAACTGCAGTTGTGTGAACCCCCTATGTTTGCGGACTCTTGGGATGCGATGAGGTTTTGTTGCAGATGGGGTGGGGGTGGGGGTCTTTAGACTGGAGTCAGCACGTGGCCCTAGCCAGGGCTTGGTTCTGTGAGTGTGGGTGTGATGGTCCATCTCTCTATGCCTTAGTTCTTTCGTCTATAAACTGGGGGTTGAGATGGACATGACTTCACAGTTCATCATTAAGAGGGTTACCAGAGTGAGAAATGGAAAACCCAAGAAATTGCAACTTGCCAATCTATCGAGTACAGGGAAGCCATTACTTCTCCACACACTGTTCATGCTCCACTGCTTTAGCAAAGGATCTTGTGTTTCAGGAAAATAAGACCATGGACAAACATCTCACACATACACAGTATCGGCAACAGCTCACACGTGTCAAACTAACCAGCGATTTTCCAGTTGAAAAATTCTGACCGAAGCCTGGCTGGGAGCCACGTGCTGACTCTAGTCTAAAGCCCCCCACAACCCCACCCATGATAATACCTCATCCACCCCACGAGTCCAGGAGACACAGGGGGTTCATGCCACTGCAGCTGTCTTGCCGAGAAGGTCTCTAAAGTTTCCAGTGTGTTTTCTGATCAGCACGGGTTTCCTTGGTGCTTTGACATCAGTTGAAATATTATAGATGAAGCACCTACTCGACCTCTAGACCAGGCACTGTCCTGGGTGCTTGCTTGAATTCTGAGTGGGGTCTGCTCTTCTAAAAAGGGGCTGGGACCGGGGACCCGAGTCCTTGGGAGGTGGAAAGAGTAAGGGACTTTCTTTCCCAGACCATGTGTGCCAAATTAGGGTTCATGATATTCTCAGTCCTGTTTTTGTGAAAGAAGGTTATAAAGAGTAGGCACATGTCCTCTGTGACACTGTGACTTAAAAAGTGCATTCCTCCTCCTCGCACCTGCTCGCATGTTGCTAAAGGCAAGTGGTGGACTGGAGCCTCCCTCCAAAGCAATCAGAGTCAGACCCTGCAGGCCGGGCTGGCCAGTGGTTCCACCTGTAGCTCTGTAGGTTAGGCATGCATCAAAACCTCTCTGAGTCTCAGTTCTTTTCATTTGCAGCACATGCTCATAGATACCAGCGGCTGTTTTCCGTTCATCCCTCTATATGCACCCTTGTTCCTTTATCCTGGGAGGCAACCTCAATGGTCTCACTGACCTTGTCCGCTGGTTCCCAGTGGTCTGGCAGGAGATAGAGAGCACAGGAAAGGAAAGGACGAGACGCTGAGGGTGTCAGGCCATGGGGAGCTGGTCTCGTCTGCTTTTCTGCCTAGGATGACCAGGGTCCTTCCCCTATGGCTGCTGGCCTCTCTGGATTCTGGGACAGCTCCCTCCCCTTGTCCTTTCCCGCTGTTGCTGTTCCTAGCCCTGGAGTGCCTCACTACACACCGTTTCCCTAAGCGCTGTCCACAACCTGCAATTACTCTGCCACTGAATTCTCCTCCACTGTCCATTTTGATTGTGCTGCTCCTGATGCACGTGGTATCTGCCTGGAAGGCCATGCCGATGAAGCCTCTCTGTGCACTTCAGGGCACACAGTAGGGCTCTGCAAATGTAGTCATGCCCCCTTGATTTAGACAGAGTCTGCCTTGACTCAGGGTCCAGGGTCAACCACACAAGCAGTGACACTCTAGGTTCATGAACAATGCAGGGGAAAGAATACAGGAGTCAGTGCACACGGGGTTTTTGCTCAGCACTTCACATTCCATTGGCACCTCCATTGCCCTCAAAGCTGAGTTAATCATATCTATTATACCTGCAAAAGGGGCGGTGGTGTTCAGAGAGAGGCTGAACATAAACAGGCTGCACGAAGCACTCGGCACAGGACGGCAGCTCACGTGGTGCTTTGAGCAGGCACAAGGGGGTGGATGGATGGGTGAATAGTGGGATGAAGGTGTCAACTCTGATACTATTATCTTCTTTTTAAGTTTACAATTGCAAACAGTAAACTTTGGGGTTTATGTCCAACGTATTAGTTTCTCAAAAAGCAGATTTGCAGTCATGCACAAAACTAAATTCTGCAGAAATGTAAAGATTCAGTACAGGCCGGGCATGGTGGCTCACACCTGTAATTTCAGCACTTTGGAAAGCCAAGGTGGACAGGTCACCTGAGGTCAGGAGTTTCACAGGAGTTCAAGACCAGCCTGGCTAACATGGAGAAACTCTGTCACTACTAAAAACACAACAATTAGCCAGGTGTGGTGGGGCATGCCTGTAATCCCAGCTACTTGAGAAGCTAAGGCACTAGAATTGCTTGAACCCGGGAGGCAGAAGTTGCAGTGAGCTAAGATCATACCACTGCACTCCAGCTTGGGTAACAGAGTGAGACTCTGGATTAAAAAAAAAAGATACAGTATATTCTGCAGAAAAACTCTTCCTTTAGAAAAATTCAGCCACTAATAATTGATGATCAGAATGAGAGCGATTTGCTCTTACCTTTTCACCTCGGTCACCTTTCAGTCCTGGAAGTCCCAGTTCACCTTTTTCTCCCTATAAGAAAAGATACAATTAGAACACATTAGAACCCAGGCTGAGCTGAATTCCTGCCTCTTCCGGGTAACAGCAACATGACTTTGGAAAAATATACATGTATGTATTTCTCTCTCTCACTTGGCCTTGCCTTATCAGCAAAGTGGCCATAGCGAAGTGTAACTCAGAGGGGAGACCTGCCAGTTAGGCTTGAAGCACCTCATTCTCCACTTGTCCCCTGACAGACGGTGCCTCCCACCCCTCAGCCCCATCGTCTCATCTGAAGATGCCCTTTCCAGACACATCCTCCAGCAATGGCCCTTCGTCTCAGCTCAGAGACCCAAGTAGCCTTCTTCCCTTTCCCATCCCTTCCATCAACACTGGGAAATACACTCTTCACCCTTCACCTAGTCAAAATGACCACTCCTCTGGAGGACAGAGATGCCACAGGGGGCTGCTTTCTGTGGGGATGGGCGAGGTGCCTGTGTGGGAGGAGGGAAGCTGCCACACTTACCTGGTCTCCTTTCTCTCCTCTCACACCTGGGAAGCCTGGAGCCCCTGGGAGGCCTGCTTCTCCCTGTGAGAACAACATTTTCATGAGGGATAAATAGGAAGGCTCTCCTAGGGGCCAAACTGCAGGCCACGTGCTCTCAGTTCCTGCTCTCCAGGAACTGGAGATGTTCTGGCTTAGCGGGCATCACATGGAAAGCAACGCAGTGGAGAAAGGGGAGTTCGAGAGCATCTCATTCATTGGGGCATCCCCAAGCTCTTGTCTACTTCGGCTGTTTCCTTTCCCAGGAACCCTCATGTTGCCTTTCTTGGTGTCTAACCCTTCCTGTTTCTTTAGGGCTCAGCAACAATGTCACCTTCTCACCATCCTTCCTGATAGTCCCCAGGTCTGCAAAGCAGACCTTGCCCCCAGCAGCTGCAGCCCACCACTCATGACACCTGCTAAATTGTTCTTTAATGCCCAGTTTATCCTGTAAATATAGTGAGCTCCCAAAAACCAGGATTAATTCGTCTTGGCATCTGAATAATTTATACAAGACCTAGTGTATAACGATCAATCAATCAATCATTAAAAGTGTGAACGAACAGACCTTCTCTCCAGGTCGGCCTGCCAGGCCCTGCTCCCCAACTTCTCCCTGAAAATGCAATGGAACACACCCCATTATTCTCCATTTGCTTTAGAGAGACGGTCGCCATTCCCCTGCTGTCCTCACACCTTCACAGCACCCGCCAGCCAGGGCCCTTAATTCTCAAATACGCAGCATGGTGACAGGCCCAAGAGTCACGGGCTCTGAAGACCAAGAAGTTTAGCATTCTTGCAGAGCAGAATCCACTTTCTCATACTGACTTTTGCTTTCCCCAAAAGAAACAACTCTTAGAACTGTCCCTTTAGAATATTTTTTTTTTATTTTTAGTTTCAGTTTTTTAGAGACAGGGTCTCACTCTGTCACCCAGGCTGGAGTACAGTGGTGCAGTCATAGCTCACTGCAGCCTTGACCTCCTGGGCTCAAAAACTTATCCCACCTCAACCTTCTGAGTAGAGGGGCTACAGGCACACACCAACATGCACAGATGGATTTCTTTTTTGATGGAGTTTCGCTCTTTGTTGCCCAGGTTGGAGTGCAGTGGCGCAATCTCGGCTCACTGCAACCTCCGCCTCCCAGGTTCAAGGGATTCTCCTGTCTCAGCCTCAGTAGCTGGGATTACAGGTACCTGCCACCACATCTGGCTAATTTTTGTATTTTTAGTAGAGACAGGGCTTCGCCATGTTGGCCAGGCTTGTTTCAAAGTCCTGACCTCAGGTGATCCACCCTCCTCAGCATCCTGAAGTGTTGGGATTATAGGCGTGAGCCACCATGTCCGGCCGCACAGATGATTTTTATTTTTTAAATTTCTGTCAAGGCAGGGTCTCACTACATTGCCCAGGTTTAGTCCCCTGGGGGAACTAAAACAGTTCCTAACTAGCACTTTGTGGTCAGGGTGAAGTGGGGAACACAGGGTCAGAGGTGCTTTATCTCTGATCCAAGAGCATCAGTCAGGCTGCTCCACTTACCAAGTTCCACAAATCACTGATGCCAAGAGCTTCGTGATGCTGGTGGTGGTGAGCACGGACTATCATCTTTGTCCAGCCGTGTGTCTTTAACATAACTAGCTTCTTGAAGGACAATTTATTTCTAATATTCACTATGCTATTTAATAAAACCTTTAATGTAAATATTAATAAGGAAATGTGGTTTTGTCATGAATGCATGGACACACGACACAATGAATGAACAGGTGGTATGCAGGCATATAAAGATTTTTTGTGTAGCTATGCCAGACTCAATTGGTGCTGAAGGCCAGAATTACCAACTTATCAGAGAGAAAGAAAAAAAAAAGGAATCAAAAGCATTGCTTAGTGTAAGCATGCATTTTATCCTGTAACGCTGGTGTCACACATCTGGCGCCAGCACATCTTAAAATTCTAGACACACTCCAATGCTCCCATCAATTTCCAATGTTTACAAGCACAATTAGTAAGAATTGCTCTAACCAGAATTGTGCAAATACTCGTCACTCAAATTGTCGCTTTCAATCTGCTAGAATAGTAGCACATTTGCAGTGGGAGTTGCTTCTTACATGTTGAGAAAAGATAAGGGGACGAGTTTGGTCAAAAAAAATTTGAAGCCATCTGAAATGCCCCCTGAATTTGTGTCATGAACCCCAATCCAAAGGCACAATGCAGGTGAAATGCCACCTTCCCGAATTCTCGAAGTGAGCCTCAAACATCGATGCCTCTGCTCATCCTTCACAGTTTTGCTCCCTAAGTGGGCTCTTACAGATCTGCTCTCCATGACTTAGCATCAGCGTGGAAAAGAACTTTTCTCTTCAGTTGACACTTTGTCAAAATAAAGTAACAAGACCTCCAGTAGATCTCCTCTAGGACTATGAGTATGTTGGAAAAGCGCCATGACCGCAGGAATTCAGGTTTAAACTTATCAGAGAAATGTTTTGAGCACGAAGCCTTAGAAATTGAATAAAATTGACACATGCGATATAGCAGCAGGTTTCTCTGTTTGAATCTTTCGACCATTAGTGATTATCAGAAATATAAAACACATAGATTGAAAAGCTGGAGCAATCCCAGAGAGTCCCTCTAATTTCAGCCCAATAATTGTCATAATCAATCCCCTTCATCTGCAGAACCCTGCATAAGAAACTCGATGGAAATGGATGGTTTCATTACTGAACAGAAAGGTGAAGTTCATACAGCACAAACCCAAAAGGATTTGCCAATTCACAAATTTGAAAAAACACAACCGTAAGGTATGGTTGACTCCATGAAATCTGTGAAGTCAAGAACAGCAAACCTAGACAAACGCTTTCAAGTCTTTCTGGAAAACGATAGAATTTCAGCCCAAACACTGAAAGGTAGCCCGAATGCCTTTAAGACCATGTGATTCACTCCCTACACACACAACCACCTCAGGACATGCATGAAAGAAGAAAACAAAGAAAAACCCAGCGAATTACATGTCATCACATTTCAATGACATGGGAATCAGTATAGACATATATTTAAGTGCTAATATAGAATCTAAAAATATGAAGGGCTGTCGTGCCTGTTGGCGGCCATGGGAGGACTCATGGGTACACACTGGTACATTCATGGGGGGTGTGAGGACTGAGTTCTTAGGATCTGGAATCCGGGAAGTGGGAGGCTCACAGTGGCTCTTGGTAAGAGAGCCACTTGGCTCAAGGTGTCTTGCTTGAGACACCTTGGGTGCAATTTAATCTGTATTTTTTTCTGCTTGATTTTAATTTGGTTTTTTAAAAATGGCCACTTTAAGAAAGAGTGAAACGATAGGGAACATAAGGGCCCGGGATGTGCCCACCAGCACCTTCACCTGCCAACAAAGGGATGCCCTGAGGTGTGCCCTCCCGCAGGGTCAGTGTCCCCCGCTATGTGGGGTCCAGGCCACTCCTGTGCTCTGGCTGGGCTAAAGTTGTTCACGCATTCTCCATCCAGCAAGCCTGCACTCCGTATCTAAGCAGGGTCTGCCTGTGGGCGGGGAGTGGGAGGTGCAGATGGCTAGGACCTGGTCACTGCACTTCAATAGTTCACACTTTAGTAAAGCGGGAGACCTCACTTAAAATAGAGATCACTTAGAATAGCAAGTGGAGGGCGGGAGGAGCAGAACCCCCACAATCTCCTGTCCGGCCACTGTCTCCTCAAATCTGCAGGTTTTCATAGTGCACACACACAAACACACACATGCACACTCACACCACACATCATGGTCCAGCCCTCTCTTCCGTGTGCACAGCATTCTGAGCCCAGGCCAAATTTGAGACGTTGAACCAGGGACCATGAGGTAAAATATGATCCTGCAGCCCATCAGAAAAGTCTCACAGGGCAGCAGTCACTCCTGGAGGGAGCCTGGGCAAAGCGTGACCATCAACACAGGGCACATGGGGGCTCTCCACTCACAAAGGGCACAGGGGGCTCTCCACTGGCAGAGGGCACAGGGGGCTCTCCACTCACAGAGGGTGCAGGGGGGCTCTCCACTCACAGAGGGCACAGGGGGCTCTCCACTCGCAGAGGGCGCAGGGGGGCTCTCCGCTCACAAAGGGCACAGGGGGCTCTCCGCTCGTAGAGGGCGCAGGGGGGCTCTCCGCTCGCAGCGGGTGCAGTGGGGCTCTCCGCTCACAGAGGCTGCCCTGTCCAAGTCACATGCTGAGGAGCCTCCCTTTTCCTCTTACGCCCGTTTTTCACACTTCGCTACCCATGAGAAGCTGGTCCGAGAAGGCTGAACCGTACAGATTGCATCTGCCAGCTTGCCTTGCCTTGTGACTTTCTGTAGGGTCAAGGCGTTAGGAAGCATTGCAGTGGAGGTAGAAGGCAGCTGAGAGAGATGGGGTTGGGGATCGATGCGGGGAGGGCATGGGCTATCAGTATATTTGTTCCTCTTGTTCCCTCCCTGCCAGGATAAACCAGACAGTGGTGATGTTCTTCTTCCCAAGGCCACGGCTCTCACGGGGGTGGGAGCTCTCTCCTCCTGCTGCAGATCTGGGTTCCCAGGAACCACTCCCTCCTTGGGCACCTTCTGTCCTAGAGGTGGTGTTCGTTCTGTTGTTGCCAGCCTCGTGTTGCCATCCTGGTTGGGGCCCTTAACCATTCCACTTTTCAATGATCTGATTTGTCTCCCACAAGGTCCCAGCTGATACAGATGCTACGATAAGTCGAGACTTACACACGGCCTCAAATAGACCACTTAGAATAGCAAACCTCAAATAGGCCACTTAGAATAGCAAGCATAACAGAAAAAGGGTCAAAGTCCATACCCGAAGGCCTGGTTTTCCAGGAAGACCATCTTCCCCTCTTTCTCCTGGTTCTCCCTGTGAAGAATTCACAGCAAAGTTAACAGGGGATGGGCCATGCTTAGATTAAACACACAAATACTAGGCACAGGTTGGTAAAGAAGAGAACTACCTGCATTCAGGTGGTTTTAAACGCCTTCAACTCTGCAATTACCTAACCACGGTCATCAAACCTAGTAGCTCATACAGCCTCCTAGATTCTATATTCAATAGCTGTAATTTTGATTTATAAAATATAATTGAGGAGATTTGGCACTCTTATTGAGAGATCTAGAAAAAGGAAGATGTTGCATACGTGTTTCTGAGAATAAAAAAAAATCTTAGTCATGATCCTTTGTCTCAAAAGACCGGAAAGAAAAAAAAATGCACAACATTTACATTAAATGCCTAGAAAATTAAATTAAATCCATACTTAGTGAGGATTTGGCCATAAAGAAGCTGAGCTTCTAAGTCTGCTTATTGAAAAGGACAACAAAATTTCCCTGAGCATACCTGAGTCTATGTATGCTCACCAGAAAAGAATAAAGTTCATTTGTTAAAATACTTGGATGGTTGTCTAATAATTCATTTAAAGCATTTAAACCTGTATTTGCTCTCCATTTGTATGCTATTTAACCTTGACGCTTACCTTAATCATTCTACCATAGCAAGCCCCACCAGAACATTGTTAAAATTGAAATCTCTTATGTTAGTAAGAGTATTTGGAAGTATTCCTCCTTGAAAATAAATAAATAAATAATAAATGAAACATAGTTCTAACAGATCGATTTGTTTTATTTATTTATTTATTTATTTATTTGAGACACCATCTCACTCAGTTGCCTAGGCTATAGTGCAATGGCACAATCATAGCTCACTGCAGCCTTGAATTCCTGGGCTCAAGCAATCCTCCCACCTTGGCCTCCCAAGTGAATGGGAACACAGGTGCCCACTCCCATACCAGGCTAATTCCTGCCTAGGCCTCCCGAAATGCTGGGATTACATCTGTGAGACACTGTGCCTGGCTAAATTTTAAAGCCCAGGGCTTCCAAATCCTTCCACAGTTATCTGAGAAGGAATAAGGAGCTACCCCCCCATGTGACCTCACAAATCCAAACATTTCAGCTGAGTCCTGATTTAAAACCCAGGCAACCAACTTGTCTTAGAATTCACCAACAATCAAGAATCTCTTTTGTTTCCTGTGTTTTGGGTTCCCAAACTGCTGCCAACCCCGTCAGTAACCAACCTTGGTTCCTGGAAGGCCTGGTGGTCCATTTAGCCCATCCTTTCCAGGAGGTCCCTGAGGCAAGTGGGGAAAACACAGAATAACAAGGAAAGGCATGTTTAGGAAAGGCTTACGTTAAGTTGTTTCAAACCAGGAGCTGTTTTTACAGCCAGGATCCAGGAGGCTCAGCCCTCTACTCTCTGATCAGCGGGGCCCTGTCTCCAGGGCGACTGTGGTCTCTGTCTGACCACGTTTCCCTCTGTTACTACTGAAGCAAATATCACCCTCTGGGCAATGTCTGATTTCCAGTACGCTGGCCATGCGTGGAGGGTGCGGTGCGGGAGGATGTCTGCCACATCTCGCTCTGATGGTTCCACCTCTGCCCTCAGCTTCCAAGAGGCCCTGGGGACCACGGTATCCGCACTGCTCCTACTCTCTCCTCTCCAGAATCTCTTTTCCATCTTGTTGCTTCCTTCCCCCTGCTATCATCTCTTCCTCTTGTCCCTCAAAAAAGCACAACTGCAACCTATCGGCATGGCTTGGCATTACGGCCTGTTATTTCGAATGCCAGCACTTAGGAGCTCCATGTTATATTTTCGGACGTCAGGTGTCTTCTCTACCACCATCCTCAGGCTGTGGCAGTGCAGGTGTTACTGCAGCTGGTTGCAGTGAGGAGATGAAGGCTCTGCAGGCTGAGTGACTCACTCAAGCTCACAGGGCTGGTGACAGGGACCCCCACGGTTTAACTGGCTCTGCCTCAGGGCTCCCTCCACTACACCAGAGACACTGTATCTCCTCCTTTTCCTCTGTGCCTTAAATGATGAGTCAGGCCACATGGGGCAGGGGGGCCGACAACACATCCTGGGGCCTGTCGGTTTTGGGGAGGCATTGTGTGGGGTAAGGGGCACATCAAGAAGAATAGCTAATGCGTGCTGGGCTTAATACCTAGGTGATGGGTTGATTTATGCAGAAAACCACGTGGCACAGGTTTACCTATGTAACAAGCTACACATCTGGCACATGTACCACGGAACTTAAAAGTTAAAGGGAAAAAAAAAAAATGATGTGTCAGGCACACACACCCTTTCCCATGACGGACATTAGGGAAAACATTTCCCCGGTGGAATAGCTCCTGGGCTATTGCTTTCATAGCTATTCACAAGTGAATGTTTTTTTATAACCCTGGTGATTCTTCCACCCACAGAACCTGCTGCCACCCAGTTTGACTCAGCTCTCCCTATGCCCCCAGCTTGGACTGGTGACTAGTGAAAAGATGCTCCCATGTGCACAGAGCAGGTGTCCTGGAAGACAAGGCTTTCGGAAGGCAGGAGGGAGGCTTTTGGAGGCCTTAAGGCTGCCTGTGTCAATGAAAGCAGGATCTTGACCGGGAGCAAATGCCAAGGCCAGAAGCTGTGCTTCAAACCTTCTGTGGCTACAGTCACATCTTGGCAGACTAAAAACGCTCACACTGCCTTTCTTCCTCTTCTGCCACCTCCCCTTCTCTGAATGTTTACACTGATCTGCGTGCTTTCTGATGAGCCCTTCAGATCGGATGAGATTGCTCATGTGTTTGAGCTTTCTGAGGATCCTGTCACTCATGTAAAATGTTTATTGGTGGTGTTGCAGTTGACTGTGTGTTTAGAAATGTTTGACGGTGATGGTGCTGTTCACACAGTGTTCCTTCCACAGGTGATCGGTTCACCTGAGTGCCCAGCGCGGCACTGAATTCACTTCCAATGCCCTTTGGCATTCTTCACTGGAACGCAACAGAGCTGGGGGTGCTGGTGCTGCAGCGAGCATAGGTCCCCTGGGCTCCTGGGTCCACACTCACCCATGGGTCTGTGCTCTGTGGAGAAGTGGGGAGAACTGGCCTATGTGTGACCCAATCCACTTGACCTCCGCCTCACCCCTCCTCCAGCATCAGGATCCTCCTAGCTGGGGCCTTCCCCGTCAGGGCTCACTGATGGAGAACGAGCTGTAAGAAAATCCCTTTAAGGTGGACCAGAGGCCTCCCTGTGGGCAGATCATGAGATCTACCCAGGTCTCAGCCCATGCTATCCATCATCCTGTCATGAAGAGCTGCAAGCCAACTTTAACTACTGTGACCCTCCTGTCTATCTAGGGAGACATTCATGTTTTCTTTCTTTCTCTCTCTCTCTTTCTTTCCTTCCCTCTCTTCTCTTTTCTTTTCTTTTCTCAGTGTTTCACTCTTGTTGCCCAGGCTGGAATGCAATGGTGCAATCTTGGCTCACAGCAACCTCTGCCCCCCGGGTTCAAGCAATTCTCCTGCCTCAGCCTCCCAAGTAGCTGCCATTACAGGCACATGCCACCACGCCTAGCTAATTTTTGTATTTTTAGTAGAGATGGGGTTTCTCCATGTTGGTCAGTCTGGTCTCAAACTTCCGACCTCAGGGGATTTGCCTGTCTCGGCCTCCCAAAGTACTGGGATTAAAGGCGTGAGCCACGGCAGCTGGCAACATTAATGTTTTCTAAGCTCCATCTGCCCCCTGAGAGCCCCAGGGTCTCTCAGTTTGCAAGGGAGAAAACATGATCAGGATCATATGGGAAGGGCTGCCCCAAAACTCCCCACCCATTGCTTCTGATCTCCTCTGGGTATTTCTCAAGGACAAGTGGTCATGCCTTCAGCAGCAAAAGACTCTTGAATGTGTCTTTTGGTGAAAAGAGAAAAGGCAGTGGCCTGGGGAGAGTGGCCCGAATCCACACCCTGGCCAGAGCACATAGGGAGCGTTCCCAGCAGATGGGGCACTAGCATGGGGGAGCCGCCACAGAAGGAAGATCCAGGCTGAGTGCCGGAGCTGCAGGCCTTGCTGGCCAACGAGTCCTCAGCTCTAGGAAAGTGGTCCTGGCCAGCTGCAAGGGCTCAGTACTGCCCCCAGAGCAATAGGGAGAGGGAAGAGGGGGGCAGGAAGAGGTTCCCAGACACTCACCGCAGGCCCAGGGGGCCCAGTCTTTCCCGGGAAGCCGATCTCTCCAGGCAGACCCTGAAAGGGGACCACAGGGACACCGTTAGCCCTGTTTGGAGATCACATCAATGACTCAACCTCTTTCCTGGTGCGGGCCCAGGCCTCCAGGTCTAAGGTGGGAACCCCGGAGCCACCGTTGTCCTTGGTCATCCGCTGTGAAATATGGAGTACGTCTGCAGTTAACATGTCCAAGTCTTATGTGGTCTGCAGTCTAGACCTCTTCCTATCCACTGCCACCCTCTGCTGATGGTGGGGTCTGCCCCACGCAGTGGGTGGTTGGATTCTCCCCCTCCCCCATGTCCACTTTCAGGATACTTTTTCAGCAGCCCCCGAAAGATGGGAGGGGAAACACTGGCAAATGCTTGCCTGGGTCCTGTTTTGCCTCAAAGCCAAATCGCCAACTACGAAAAGACACCCGAATGGGCAATTAGTGGCTAACATGCCAGGCTCTGGAGGCAGCCGCCAAAGTGCCACATGAGCTCCAGTGGTGCTCTAACCCAAGGCTTCTGAAGATCTGAGAGTCCAGAGCCTGGGGGCCTATGTGTCGGGGTCCTCCTGTGTATGTTTTTGTACTGGACTTGGGCAGATAAAAGACAAGAGGCCATTCACAAAATGTCCCCAGTTCCCACAGGTGAGGAAGCCACCAACTAAGTGTGCTTATAGAAAATCAAAGCCAGTCTTACCGGAGAACCTCCTGGTCCCGGAGGGCCTGGGACACCAGGTGGTCCTGGAGGGCCCTGTGGAGAAAGAGCATCGAGTGGGTTACAGATGGGCCCAGACCAGCCTCCTAAGGACACTGGGCATTTGACAGAGGCAAAGGGAAGGGGACAGGAGGATGAGGTGGGATTTTACTTTATTTGTAATGCCTGATTTTTCAAACAAAAATAGGCAAAAACAAAAAGAAAAGACTTGAACAAAACTTTGCAAAATGCTAACATTTCGTATGTGGGTGATGGCTGTTCCATTGTCTGTAATATTATCTATTCTGCTATATACATAAATGTTTGAGCATTTAATATAAATAGACATGTGTGTGCACATGTGCAGACACACACATACACAAAGGCCTTCCAGAAGAATGCTTCCTAATCATGAGTCATGGAGCAGAGCTGGCACCAGGGTCAGAATCGCCAGGGGTGAGTGAGGAGACCTCACACCCAGACCTTCTGGTTCTGCAGGTTTGGGGTGAGTGGGTCTCCCATCTGTACTTGCGAAGGTCCTCTCGTGATTCTACAGGGATCAGTCCTCACAGCCACTTGCCAGATGTAGATTCATATGTTATTTAAATCATTCGTGGCCTACACTTAAACTTGTGGGCATCTTCAAGGGCCAGGAACAGAAGCGGGTACTGTTAGCAAACAGAAACATTAAGACCCGTTTCCAGGCTCCTGTCTTGGTTGAGGGGGAGGGTGGGGGAGGGGAAAACATGTAGTCAAATAATTATGGTAGAAAAGAGCCAGGCATGATGGCTCACAACTGTAATCCCAGCACTTTGGAAGGCTGAGGCAGGAGGATTGATAGAGGCCAGGAGTTTGAGACTAGTCTGGGTAAAATGGCAAGACCCTATCTCTCCAGAAATAAAAAATAAAAATTAATTGAGCATAGGGGTTCTCGCCTGTAGTCCCAGCTACTCAGGAGGCCGAGGCAGGAGGACTGTTTGAGGCTGGAAGTTTGGGGCTGCAGTGAGCATTGCACTCTGGCCTGGGTGCAGAGAAACACCCTGTCTCAAAAAAAAAAAAAAAAAACACCAAAAAACAAATGAAAAGACTAATCAACTAAACTTATGAGCACAGATCCAGGTCCAGGGGTGGTGGGACACCAGGTGGTCGTTGTACCTGGGAGGGAGGATGGCAAGCGGGCAGAGAAGGTGCCTGAGTCCCGAAGAAAGCCAGGGAAATTAACAGCAGGTCAGGCCAACAAAGGAGGTGGGCTGCGTTCATAACAGCCCGCTGCTGTTCAAGGTATTGCATTTTGAATGACAGCCAACAGTGCCACATGAGGACAGTGTGGGCCTGCGCAGGGCAGACGGAGGCTGAGCCAGGACCTCAGAGGTGATGGGCTGTCAGGGTGAGGAGGAGCAACATTGCCGTGAAGGTCTTGGAAGTAACTGAAGGAGCACGAGAAGATGGGTGTGGTCACACGCGTGCCCAGGAAAGCAGCCTGCGGTCTGGGGAGACCGGAGGGAGGAAGGGTGGACATTGTGTTATAAGCAGGGGCAAGCTGGAATCATACAACCCAGGTCCCGGGAGGGAGTGTGGATGTGGTTCTGCGTATATGCAGGTTCCTGACAGCCTCACACAGGGACGCCCTCATTTTACAACAGCCAGCGACCCCACAGCTGAGCCACCTTAGAAAATCAGTGGCTCTGATAAGAGGGTGAGTTCCCCACGCCCTCCTCCCTCAGCTCCAGCACCACCGATCACTGCTCCACACAACTTCTGGGAGGTACAGATGACTTTTCTAGCTCAGGTTTCCCTCCGGATACTCCCTCTCCACCTCCCACACCTCCCTGCTGAGCCCTCTCCACCTTTCTGAGACGGTCTCCAAATTCCCCAGGGGAATTAATCTCTCCCTGCTCCACGCTCAAGACCAACTTAACTGTGCTGATCTGACCCACAGACCCTCGAGGACAGGCCCCTCTTGTTCCCTCTGCACCTCACACAGTGATTATCCCAGGGTGTGGCATCCAGCAGGCGCTCAGTAAATGCTTGGGCAAGTCTCCAAGAGACTAGGTTTGCGTTCAGAAAGAACAACACGGCATGGCCACTAGAGGGCGAGAAACACCAAAAAATGGCAGCGGTGGCCACATCGGTGAACTGTTCCCCTTTCTCCCTCTGGGGGCACCCGTGAGTCAAAAAGCAGGCGTAGACGGGACCATTTACTGAACAGGACCTGGGGACACCTGGACCTACTTTTCTCAGCAGCTCGCTCAGTGCTGTCAAGTCTTGGGGGGTAGCATCTTCCCTCATCGAAGTCATTGGTTCACAGCTGGAGCAACGGAGGGGCAGGCAGGGCTGCAGGGTGCCCTGGACAGGTTCCAGTCTGGGTGCTCCCTAATGGACAGGGGCTGCTGGAAAGCCTTAAAGAAGCCTCCGGGCCCCGCTCTATTTTCGGCTAGCCTTACTACCTCCACAGGCTGCTCCAGCCTGCAGTGACACTCAGAGCTCCCACACACTCCAAAGGCACATGCCAGGTAATCTTTTTTTTGAGATAGGGTCTTGCTCTGTTGCCCAGGCTGGAGTGCAGTGGTGTCATCATGGCTCACTGCAGCCTCTAATTCCTGGGCTCAAGTGATCCTCCTGCCTCAGCCTCTTGAATAGCTGGGACTACAGGCACCTGCTACCATGCTTGTCTAATTTTATATTTTGTAGAGACAGGGTCTTGCTCTATTGCACAGAACTCCTGGGCTCAAGCAATCCTCTGCGTCAGCACCCCCAAAGTGCTGGGGTTACAGGGGTGACAGGTGATCTGTTTTTACCTCAACATGGTCTTTGAGGGCCACACAGCACCCCAAGCCCATAGAGTATATCAGAGGGCCCTTCCCAACCACACAGGAGTCTCTTTGTTAGCAGTTTGAATGAGCAATTCCGTTCTCTTCCCTCCTTAAATTTCCAAGGATGTCGATGGTCTCTGGAGTGCTCTGTGCTTTTTCAAAACGGTGAGCCCGGGAAGGCGGCCCCTGACCAGCCCTTTGCTCTGGCCCTGCTTGCTTTCCTCCTCTGCCCCTTGCAAACACCCTTGCCCTGCTGCTAGTTTTGGAGTCTTACAGCATGTTAGAGGTGATGGCTCTTTAGTAGTCGCCTAGTGGAAATTAAACCTCCTTGTATGACAATGAAGAGAACTGAGGCCGAGAGAGGGTGAGGACCCTCTTGAAATCACACAGCCATCAACTCTGGCTGCTGCAGACACACCTGGAGAACCTGCCACACATGCAAGTACACAAAAACGTTGTTTAGATTCAGAGACAGCAGGTCGGGGACAGACTCCAAAGGTGACTTTTGAGACACCAAATAATTCTGATGAGCTGCCAGGTTTGGGTATGACTGGTCTATGCCACCTCCATACTCTACCATCACCACCCCAGCACTACTGATGAGCCTATGAGCAGAACAGCCCAGGAAGAAACAGCCCAGGAGGGAGAAGAAACCAGACAGGCAGGACAAGGGGCTCAGCCACCTCCATTCAGCGTTTGCTTCACCTGTGCTTCATACACTGGCTCATTCTAGCCCTCCCACTGGTCATGGGAGGTTGGGCTTTTTCATATCACTTTACAGAGGAGGAAGATGAAGTGATATTAGATAAGGCTCATATGTGGATACAGCACTCTGATCCCTTCCCTCCTCCCAAGCGCAGCACCCCAGGCTTGCAAACTGTCTGCACAGTCCCCACTCGGGGGCATGGGTCTCACCCACCTGTTACAGCCCCTTTCCTCCCTTTAACACAATGTGATCTCCTAAAAGACTCTTTGCATGCTAAGGGGGACTAGAACTTAGGGCTTGAAATGTGGGTTTGAAGATCTTAAAGCCTATCTCCTTGGTAAGACCACAGCACCTGGTTTCATGCTATGCACACAGTAGAGACTGAATAACTGTCTGCTTTTTGATGCTGTACGCTTAGGAATGAGAGCGAAATCCTACCCAGTCATTAAACATAGCCACTGCGGTAGCCACTTACAGAGAGAGAATCTGGAAGCAGCTGGAAGCAGCAACTGTCAGAGTCTGGAAACCTATTCCAAGAGGGATCACAAAAAGGGTGAGGTGATCTGCTTTCAGCCCCTTTTCCAGTTTACAGGGGACTTGCGCACAAGTCCAGGTGGGAGACGCTGGGTGCAGTCACAAGAGGAAACAGCCCTTGGGACGCAGCTGCAGCCAGGCTGCCCCTGGGCCCTGCCCTCTTGGCCATGCTCTGCCTTCCAATGGCCACAGACAGCCACACAGTGGTGGCAGAAACTCTAAACAGAGTAGCTGCCTCACCCTGGGGGTTACAGTCAGCCTTGTCCTGATTACCAGAAAGGTCCACTTTGTATATGACACAGCTTCAAGCCAGCCGTGGGGAGGGCTGGTGGAGGAGGCAGGGTGGGCAGGACCATGGACTCAAGGGCCTTTCAGACCACAGCTGGGATAGCTATTTCTTTTTTTTTTATTCAATTTTTTATAAATTGCATTTTAGGCTTTGGGGTACATGTGAAGAACATGCAAGATTGTTACATAGGTACACACATGGCAGTGTGATTTGCTGCCTTCCTCTCCATCACCTATATCTGGCATTTCTCCCCATGCTGTCTCTCCCCAACTCCCCATCTCCCGCTGTCCCAATGAGAACACATGGACACAGGGAGGGGAGCATCACACACTGGGATAGCTATTTCTACTTTACCACTCCCCCAAAGGGAAGGGAGGAAACTTAACTTCCTAAAGCACGGACTATTCCCCTGGCATCCTACAAGGACTTTGTCCATATTACTGCAAGGCACCTGCCCATGCGCAAATCCCTGCACTCAGGGCCTGGGAAGATTCACACCTCGGATGGGAGAGTTGAGTGTCAATATGTGACAAGATGTGGGTGGTGGCTTTAAAGGAGAGGGGCAGTGGGCAGGCATAGCTTTGGGCCTTAAAGCCAGGGACCTGCACTATCCCGGAGCCCCTGGGAGAAGTTATCCCTGGAGACCCAGCATGGAGGCAGGCAGGGCTCCTCCCCACAGCCAACGAGGTACCACTGTGTTCTCTCTGGGGTCTTAAGACAACTCAGTCCTCCACACCAGAAAATTACAGACTAGTAAGACAAATAAAACACAGGCCTCTGGTCTCCCGGGAAAGGCATCAGAGGGCTTGAGATTCAAAGGCAGGGTTATATTTTGAGCAGCTGTGTTACTTAGGCAAGGGATTTGGTTTCTAAAAATGTACGGTAGGTACAAAAATACTTTCTTTGCAGAATTGTTTTGTATAAAAACTATGGCTTCCGGCATGTAGCAGAATTCATGATACCTGTTGAACAGAATGAAAACAGATTCAAAAGAAGTGCTCGAAGGCCACGGAGCTCAGAGGCAGGCATGCGGAGAAATCAGGAGCATCTCGAAACGTGGGGTGAGCTTGATGTGCAGAGGGGACTGGAGTAAGTGGAAAAGGAAGCCACAGGACGATGGAGCAGCTGAGCCATGGCTGGGGGCGCGGGAGAGGAAGAGAGGCACCCCTGGGGCAGGAAAGACAAGGCTTTGTCTTTGAGGGAGCACAGAAATAATCGAGGTGGCCTAAAAGAGTGACACAAAAAGATTTACACTTAGAAAGACACATTTCTAGTGTCCCTAGCAGCCAATGGTAAGATGAAATCTTGCAAGATGAGAGACCATGAGACAGTCAACTATGAAAGCAGGCAGAACGCAGCCAGGGCCGGCACTGGAGGAAGGTAATGGGGGCAGGGATGCAGGCAGACCAGGGGCAGGTCTAAGCCACAGCTCAGTGGGCAGGTAGGGACCAGCTGGATTGGGACTGGGATTCAACCTGAAACACTCAAAGGAGGCCTTTCAGTGGGATGATTCTGTAGGGGAGTGACAGTGTGTGGTTTGGGTTCTCAGGGGAGTGGCAGGTGTGTGGTTTTTGTGTGGGGGATGATGGATTCAATTTTGATCTATTTGATGTGTTTAGTTAAAAGTTCTGCAGGGCCAGAGAGAAGGAGAGAGAGAGAGAGACAGATTTCTGGGGAGGGTAACTGTGAATGTAAACAGAGTGCTGGTCTACCCGTGTTGCTGTTGGCTGAGGAATTTCAGAAAGCTCTTGCGTTTTCCAGATAAGAGAACACTCTGTAACACAGGCTTAACATCATCTCAGCTTTCTTGGTTGACGTAATGGCGCTTCAGCATCTTCCATGGCCTTGGGGGACCTTATCATGAGGTTCAATAGCTTCTGTTAAGTTTGGGCCAACCTTCCTTGGCCTTCTGATTAATCAGTATCCTCATTTCATGTTCTTTTTTTTCTCTTGGAAATTAAGTTGAACAATACCTCAAACAGAATAGCCACTGGAGTTACCTCATTGGTAAACTTCCCAATGAAACCAGAAGACTAATTAATTGCAAAATCATAGGAAAGCAACATTGAACTGGTTTTCTATTTTTTTCTGCATATACTTGAATGGCATTTGGGTTTTCTAGGACTAGAAAGTCCCCTTTCCTCTCCACTTCCTCCCACAAAAAAAAAAAAAAAAAGAAAGAAAAGAAAAAGGAAAAAGAAACTTCTAGAAAGCCAAAGATTCTACACATTATTGTCCTTTTATAGATGAGGATATTAGAGTTTCCCATCTTTCAATGAAGAATGAGACTACAGGAAGGTTGAGAATAAATCACAAGAAGTGGCACTGTCAGGAATACTTGTGAGTGCTGCAGGCAAGTCACTCTTCCCCTGCGGGCCTGGGAGCAAACAGGTAGAAACTGAGGTGTAAGGAAATCTAGGACTTTGGTTGAGGATGGCTTGGGTCAAATCCCAGGTGGCCTCACACTACATCCATAGACTTGGACAGTGGATTTCGCTTCTCAGAGCCTTCATCTTAAGCTGCCATAAAATGGTTGGGGGCCCCTTCCTCCAATCAGTATGTGTGGATTAAAGAAATGTGAACTAGCTCAAAACATTGGAGGAATTCACAAATGTGACTTCTCTTTCTTCTCCTTTAATCATTAACAAAATATCTAAACAACCAATTTATCTAATTATTAATGAGTAACAAATTAGTCAATAGACATAAATGTTAACAACAAAATATATGGCTTTTCATTATTAGTAATGAAAACAACTAAGTAATGAACCACTTATTAATTAGCCAATCAGTCCAATTATAAATAAAACAACATTTGATCCCTGTAATACTACAGTGACTAAACAACTATTTAATATGATTAGTACTTACAATGATGATGCATGAACAACTAATTAACCTAATTATCATTAATAAAGAATAATTATTCCTAATAACCACCTAGTTCCAATTGGATTTATAAAGTTAGATGGAATTTGAAGATGCATGAAAATTACTTGCATAAATTAGCATGGCAATCAAATTCCTTCGTGACTTGGATATGTTCATTTTGGGGGGAAGCTGCTCAGAATTTGTGAGTCCTCCTCCGAGATGGTGGATCCCTGCAGCACTAGCCCTTATGACTTCTCACCTCAAGGGATTCCTGCACAGAGGCCCAGGGCCACAGCCCACCCAGCCTTCTCTCAAGCCAAGCCCTCCCCTGCCTGCGTTTCTACCAATTCAAGGGACTTCATCCTGAGCACAGCACCAAGCAGCACTGCCTATGCATAAACACTTGACCAGGCCAGACAAAGATTTCCAATTTTCCTAAAAGGCTGCCAGGATACAGGAGTCGCCACATAGGACATCCTGGTTGTATAGATTTATTATAGAATTTTCCAGCAGGTGGAATATTTCATTTTGAAAGAAAGGCATGAAAAGCATCTTATAGGATTCCAGCCACCCCGGGGCTTCGCACGCTCTGAGATGGCAGTGTGGCTCTTCCCATAACGCAAAGCTAATTAAACTCTCTGAGCTTGGTTTCTCTGGATTTTAAATGAGAGTAAGCGTATTTTGCTCACAGGCAGTTATAAGGAATAGACACGATTATCTGTGAAAGCTAAAGAGAATGCCTGGCAACAGCAGAAACTCAACATACAGATTTCCTTAACTTCTCCCCACTGCTCTTTCAGGGATAGGCCACATGGGATCAGCCTTGGTTTTCCAGGTCAGTGTCAAGATCCTGCTCTGGGCCTCCACAGAGCCTTGACTTCCTCTCCAAAGCTCAGCTCGGTGGATTCTCCTTCCAGGTTAATCCTGTGTTTTTGTTTGATGCTGCTTTGACATCCTGAGGCCTCGTGGATGCAGGGAGGGCCTTCGCCTCCTAGGGGTAGCTAATTCCTAGAGATTGCAAAGGACTTGCTTGAGCGTAGGACCCCGATATGCACACTGGCCAATCCCTAGTCCACATCCGCACCACCTCCTTCAATCAGGCTCCTGTAGTCTGGGACAGGACACTACCTCTCTGCCCTAAATCACCCCTGGGCCAGGTACTAGATCGTGAGAAACCACCCCTACAGCTTGAAGCTTGTGGAAATTATTCAAAACTGTCCAATGCTAAGCCTGCTCAGCAACTGACCCTGCCTCTCCCTTGCCTTCCCTTGAAAACCACAATAGAGGCTCCTGCCCACGTCTGCCTTTCACTCTCTCTGTCTTTGAACTGCCTCTGGTGCAACCCTGGCAGCCCTTGCAGGAAACAGACGCTCCCGTCCACGGAAACTGTGAGGAGCAAACCACCTCCAATGATGGCCAGCTCCTGATCTGTTGGCCTCACCCTACCTAAATAAATAGATTCAGATGAAAACACCTTCTCTATCCATGTCTCTTTCTGGCCCATTAATGTGTGAATCCTCATGGTGTAGACTGCAGCTACTTAGATTTGACATCCCAGGAGCTGAATTTGGTACCCAGTGTGTACTTAATAAAAACCCGTTGAATGAATAAATCCATGAATGAACAAGCAAATAAATGGTAGGCAGGAGAAAACAGAGGCCAGACCGAGGCCAGGTAGACACATGGATATGTCAGAAAGAGTGACTCAGAGGAAATGGCTGAGATGCATAGAAACCCAAACTCCTGCTGTGGAGAAACTGGAATGCTTTTACACTGTTGGTGGGAGTGTAAATTACTTCAACCATTGTGGAAGACAGTGTGGCACTTCCTCAAGGGTCTAGAACCGGAAATACCATTTGACCCAGCAATCATTCTACTATAACAACACATGCACACATACGTGTATTGCAGCACTATTTACAATAGCAAAGACTTGGAACCAACCTAAATGCCCATCAATGATAGACTGGCTGAAGAAAATATGGCACATACACACAATGGAATACTATGCAGCCATAAAAAAGGTTGAGTTCATGTCCTTTGCAGGGACACAGATGAAGTTGGAAGCCATCGTTCTCAGCAAACTAACACAGGAACAGATAACCAAACATCTCATGTTTTCATTCATAAGTGGGAGTTGAACAATGAAAACACATGGACACAGGGAGGGGAACAAGACACACCAGGGCTTGTCAGGGGGTGGGGGCAAGGGGTGGAAGAGCACTAGGACAAATCCCTAATGCATGTGGGGCATCAAACCTAGATGATGGATAGATAGGTGCAGTGAACCACCATGGCACATGTATACCTATGTAACAAACCTGCACATTCTGCACATGTATCTCAGAACTTAAAGTAAAATAAAATTAAAGAAAGAAAGAAAGAAACCCGGCCTCTTAGCATACGAGTGGCTGACCTGAACACAGCTTTGATTCCATCAGGCAGTGGCCCCAACCAGACCACCAGGAGGTACATACTGCAAACACTATGTTGCCTGGTTCTGAACCATTGAGATTCCTGAACACATCAGGGTGCACAATTACAGGGTGCAAATCCCTGCCATGAAAAGCCTGGCAATATTTATATCTATAGCATACAGCTCAGTGTCTGGCATTCAGTAAGGATTTACTGAAAGAAAATGACTTCAAAGTTAAAAATGAAAGAACGAAAGCTCTTTTCCCAGATAACAAACAAAGAGTTGTAGGGGAGAAAAATTATAGCTTAAAATAATTTGATAGAGCTGCATTGATGATGACTTTTAAAATATACAAGCTTGGCTTGCTATGAAGCAAGATAATAAAACAAAGGCAAAACCCACTCTATTTTTCATTATTAACAGCAAAATGCCACAGTGAATGAGAAATATTTAGAAAACTGTGAATTATGATGGATCATATATTCTTATTTCCTGCTGCCTCTCGACCTGAAGGAAGGGTGCAGAAATGAAGTCTCAGATTGCATCCAAGGTGCCATCTTTCACTAGAATGCTTTCATGTCAGCCAGCAGGAAAAACTGGCTTCTGAAGTGCAGTGAGCAGTGTTTTCCGGATGAGTGCCTCCCTGCCAATGTGGGAAGGACAGTGTGACCGCCACCCTGGGGAGTCTGCTGTGGAGGTGGGGCTGTCCAGTCCCAGGTGGTGCTGAAGCCAGCTGCTTCACTGCAGCTCCAGAAGGACCAAACAGAAGAGCCCAGCAGTGACTCGTGCCCACCTGCTTGGTGCCAAAGAGGCCAAGAGAACAGGGACAGCCATGTCTGTCTACGCCCTGTTTGCTATGCCTCGGGACCTCATTATTACCTGTCACAGGCCCTGCTCTTCTCCTCAACCTCCAGGTCTGTCCTCCTTTTTTATTTGTACTAGTATTTTTAACAAATGATAAACTGAAGTTCAGAAGGCTGGGTCACTTATCCAAGATCCCTCAAAACCCGAAAGTGGCGAGCGCTGAGCCTGGGTCTCTGCTATTCCTTCTGTGCCTTCTGCTTGCTGGTCCTGCTTCATCATGAATGATCTGGAGGACCTCTGTGACTGGGGACGTAACCCCATCATTTTACAGATGGGGAAACAGGCCTGGGCGGGGAAGGTCTTGGCCAATGTCCCAGTGTTTTGGAAGACAGACTGAGACCCCGACCCAGTGGCCACCCTTTTGGTTTTCTGGCCTCTGTGGCTGATTCCCTTACAACTCTCACTGGGTTCATCCTCCTATCTCTGTTGCTCCATGCCCTGCACTCTAGTGGTGCCACATGCTGCCCGATTCCTGCCCAGTGGTGCACCAGGTCCCTGAAGAGCTGTGCCCCAGGGGAGGGCCCCCTTCCTCTTGCCCCAGTCTGGCTGGCAGTGCCTTGTCTACCAAGGGGAGACAAGACTCCTCATGGCTGATTTCCCCACCACCTCGTCCTGCAGTTCCCCCTCACCTCCCAGAACTTCCCTTTCTCCTAGGACTGCTCGTCACTCTTTTCATCCCCATCTGTCGCCTCCAGATGGAAATTCCTCCAGGATTGCAAACAATGATCATTCAGCTCCCATACAGGATGGCAGAGGAGGAGGGAAGGAGGACATGTGACTCACTGGCCGTTCTTTTTAATACTTTGATGAGGTGACCAGCAGGATTCTGGCTATCCGCCTGGGAGCTACTGCCTGGTCATTTATTTAATCAGAGAAAAACACTGTTGCTATGGAAGAGCATGTAAAAGGTAGTTACCTGCGGCCCCAGCAATCCAGGGATTCCAGGTGGTCCCACGTCACCTTTCTTTCCCTGAGTGTAAAAGAAGAAGCTAAAATTAACAAGCAGGCAATCCTCACCCAGAGCTGATTTAATAATGAGTCTCGGTGGACATTTGGATCTTTATTACTCTCAACCTCCCGGATTAACAATTGTCCGTTGGAAATCCCCCACAGAGGAGCAATGTGGGATCAGAAGAACGACTCACGCTTTGGGGTCAGGAGCAAGGCTTTGGATACCAGCTCTGTAACTTAAATGTGTTTGGTAATACATGGCCCCGTATTCAAAAGGCACAGAAGGGAATACCTGAGAAAAGTCTCCTTTTAATCCCAGTCTCAGCCACTCAGTTCCTTTCCTTGGCTCATCTTACCAGATGTTGGTTAATTCTCCCAGAGATATTTTGTGCATTGGTAAGCCCTCCACATGCACACACACAAACACACACACTCCCCCGTCCCCTTTCCTTCACAGATTTCAGCATGCCATTTAATCTGTTAAACTTGGCTTGTTTCCATTTCATTTATCTAAGCAGGATCCCACATCACAGGGAGAGTTGCTGGGATCCTTTACACAGATGCATGATTTTCCCTGTGCGAATGCTTCATGATGCACTGAAACAATCCCTCCTCGTGGCCAGGTAAGTTACTCAGGGCATGTGTCCTCTTCTGCTGTGCGAATCCACACTTCAGTGCATGCGTGCTCAGTATCCAGTAGGGTGACATTGAGGGGTGGCCTAAGGCCATCTCCTTAAACAGGGGTAAGGTGCGTGTTGGTTAGTTTAATTTATACAATGTGGTAATGGCATACATTGCGTAGCAGAGGTTATCTGAAGGACAGAATACAGCCCTTTTGGGCTTTGTCCTGGAGGTTTTCTTGATTAAATAAAAGCATTGCCATCAGAAATTGAAGGTAAAACAGGACGTTGAGTAAGATCTACATTTTGAGTGCCTATTTTGTGCTAAACTCACTTTCTAGTTCTTTCCACATGGTTCTTTCTTAATTTGTTCTGCGAGAAGATCCTAGAACGCCCATGTTCTCATCCCATTGATGGGTGTGCAAACCAAGGCTCAGAGCTCATGTCTCCATTTTTGCACTGCTAGTAAGGGGCAGAGCTCAGACCACACCCAGTTCCATGTGGCCCTGACGCCTGTGCCAGTGATGCGGGCATCTCAGGGCTCCAAAGATGATTAAAAGGGATGCTTTCTACAAAACAACTCTAAGGGTATCTATGAGACGTAAAACTTGATGTCATCCTCCCCTCTCATTCAGCAACTCTGGCCCTCTTCTCTCTGCCCCTTGCTGATTCTTGCTTATCTCCACTGTCCCAGGTCCCCCAACTCAGGGACATGCATAAGGCCTTTTTCTTACCTTAGACCATGCCCCCTCCATCCCACTATTTCCCCACCGATCCCCATCTTTCTCATTCCTTCCCTCTCTCCATCCCTTCTTTCCTCTCCTTCCTCTCTTCCTTTCTTCCTTCTCTCCTTTTTCCCTTCCTCCCACATTTAATGAACAACTAGTATGTGTTGAGCTTAAGAAACAGGCTTTGTGATACCTCTACCCGCAACCTCCCAAAACAGCCCTTCTGCAGGAGCAATGGGCTACGCAGAGCTGCTGTACTCTCCCCCCTCTGCTTCACAACGCCACCATCAAACCAAGGCCCATCTTAGGAACATAATCCTCCAGGAGGCTGCTGCCACTTTGTTAAGGGAACAAAGGTATCAGAGTTGCACACGAGGGAAGTCTGGTGGTGCTCGGAGGCAAGTGCTCTTTAAGGAGCTTCAAGTCCTGAAATCTCAGGGGTCTCACACATTAGACTGAGCCCACTGTGGCTTAAAGTGGAAGATAAAGCTCTACTCTCTCCTGCTTTGTTGTCCACTCACTCCGTCCCCCTGAATGCTGAGCTCTGGGCACACCGGCAGGACTAAGGCATGGCCTCTGCCCATAGGGGCTCGTAGTTTGCTGAGAAGACAGACGGAAGACTGTGTAATGACCACACAACCTGTGCTGGGCATGCAGAAGCATCAAGAGCTCCTGGTTCTGCCTAAAGGGCTTAAGAAGATGTCCCAGGGAGGCGGTGCTGATGTCATGTTGGAAGGAGAAAAAGGAGCTTCCCAATGGGACAAAAATCAGCTGCAGGGAACAGAATAGGAAAGTGTGCAGAGGCAGCTGAAAGCCAGACATTGGCAAAGACTGTGTGTCGCCCAGGATGGGAGGCTGCAGGATGCAACAGCAAGGAGTCATGAAGGGTTTGGGTGGCCTGGACCAAGCACAGCCACCCAGGGGGTCAGGGGTTTCAACTGACCACACAGTCTGGTCCAATGTGTGCCAGTCCCGGAGCAGCAGGTAGGATGGATGAAGGCTGATGGAGCTGCTTCCTCTCCCTGCCCAGCATAACCCAAAACATCCCCTTGGACCAGCCCACCATTGTCTCCCCCGAGGATGACCACAGCAGCCTCCTAAACTGTGCCTCCCTTCACACTTGGCCATTGCACTTTTCCCCTCAAAGCAGAGCCAGGATGATATCATTAAAACATAAATCATGTCACATCTCCTCTGCTCAAAGCACTGCAACGCTTCTCTGCTCACTTAGAGCAGAACTTTAACGACCTCCAACCTGCCCTCCATGGCCTCATTTCCTCCAACCCTCTTCTCATTTCCGTGTACCTTTTCCCCACCTGCAGCCACACTGGCATCCCATCTCCAGCTTAAACCTGCCAAATGCATTCCAAGCTGAAGGCCTCTCCACTGGCTCTTCCTCCCGCCTGGGTTGTTCCCCAGGTATCCACATAGATCAGTTCTTCAATTCACTTTGGTTTCTGCTCAAATGCTCTTTGAACTGAATGTCTTCTTTGGCCAGCCTAATCAGACTAGCACCTCCTCTGTCCCACTGTGTCCTCTCACCCTGCCGTAATTTCCTTAGTATGGATCCTCACCAGATGGACCACTGGTGTTCGTGCTTATTTATTGCCTGTCTACCCTTAGTGGGACACAAGCCTTCTGAATGCAGAGTCAGGCTCTGTTTTTGTTTGATGCTATATACTGTTGACTCAGGACAGTGCCTGTCACATGACAGACACTCAATAGACATTTGTGTGCTGAATAATTGTCCCTTTGAGAACTATGCAGTCCCAAGCCATGTCAGTGATACTAGGGATCGCAGTGAAAAGTTAGAGAAAAGTGGTATCAGGGAGGAAGGGAAGATACAACTTGGAGATGTACTGACTAGCAGAAAGAGTAAGTAAGCCTGATTCTGACACCCCTGGATCCGTACCTGTGAGCTGTGGAATGCATCAGCCTGGAGGATGTGATGAAGTTTAGGTCAGAGTGGGTTTCTTGATACTTGCCAGGTAGAATTCAAAATGTGGTCACAGATCCCTTCAGAAGATAGCAAAGCCTTGGGGGCTCTGGGTTTCTCCATCCATCTGATCCCACTCTGATTAATGCAGACATCAGAAAGCTGATCACAAGACAGCTAAGAGTTGCCAGCTCCCCTTCCTCAGGGAAAGGAAACCAGACACCTTCCATTTTCTATCTAGACACCCACTCCAACTGCTTCCAGGTGATTCTATAGAAAGTCACTGGTTATTTACAAGATGAATAAACCATTTTCCCTCGAGGTCAGTGGGAGGACCTGGTGACTCATCCTCAGAATTTAGAACCCAAGCCAGCAATGTAACTATGCTGAAAGGAAAGACTGAAAGGAGAGATTCATTTCCTACTAATGGTGGGTAGGAAAGGATGTGAGGGAAGGGATGCAGAGATCTGGGCCATGACTGGGCAGAATGGCTCATTAAGATGCCAATGTGGTCGTGGTGTGAAGCTTTGCTTTCCTCTCTGGGGTGACGCGATCACCATTTGGGGATGCAGCAAGGTCTCAGCAGCTCTCTGCCTCCTCAGCTGACCCCAGGATCTTATGTAACAACCTTACTCATGCTCAGGAAGGTGAACACCTAAGTTGACATCAGCATTTGTAAAAGGCATGGACTCAGGAGCTGCTCCTATGCCAGGAAAGTTGAATCAATTGATCTGGAAGAGCAGGCATATGGGCAAGTAGGAGGCATGTGGTGCATGAAAGAGAAATGTAGCTGGGCGCGTTGGCTCAAGCCTGTAATCCCAGCACTTTGGGAGGCCGAGGCGGGTGGATCACGAGGTCAAGAGATCGAGACCATGCTGGTCAACATGGTGAAACCCCGTCTCTACTAAAAAAATACAAAAAATTAGCTGGGCATGGTGGTGCATGCCTGTAATCCCAGCTACTCAGGAGGCTGAGGTAGGAGAATTGCCTGAACCCAGGAGGCGGAGGTTGCGGTGAGCCGAGATCGCGCCATTGCACTCCAGCCTGGGTAACATGAGTGAAACTCCGTCTCAAAAAAAAAAAAAAAAAAAGAAAGAGAAATGCAAAGAAACACACATCTACGGACGCAAACATCAGAAGCATAAGGTTTTCGGCAAGGAGGAGAAAATAAGCAAAAAGGCAAGAGGCCAGAGAAAGAAAAGTGTCAGAGGCAGATCTTTCATGGGTCATCCACAAATGGGCGTCACCCAGAGAAGCCTCAGTGTAACATCTCTTTGGCGTCTGTACCTTCCACACCTGCAGCGTCATGGGCCGTTCCAGTGCCTCTCAAAGCCGGCCTTCCTTTCTGCAGCCATAGCCACAGGAGCCCCCCCTGTTCCCAGGCCCAATCTCTTCCTTCAGGCCCTCCTGGGCCAACCTGTGCAGGCAGGTTATCCTTCCCAAAGGGTGAAAGAAGCTCTGTCCAAGTCACTTCTCTTCTCTAATGTAGTTAGTTAGAGGAGCTTCTTTATCCCAAAGATATATCTGAGCTGTTTGATTTGGAGATTCCAAGCCCTGGGGTCCTAACCTGCCTTTTCAATCTAGTGTTCAGAGTTCACACCATCATTTCCCAAGCAAGGGTCCAAAAGGACTGCTGAGCTCAACCCCAAATACCCCCTTAGGACTTCTGATGCCTGAGACGTTGCCATGCTGCTCCCTCTGTCTGTAATCCTCCCTTCTTGTCTCAGCCCATCAAAATCACATCCCAGTTCAGTGCCACCTCTTCCAGGAAGCTTCAGCAATAATGATAAATAACAGCCCAAAAGATGAGAAATAAATACTTGAGACATGAATTCCCTGGGTCCACCCAAGAGCTAACAAGTTAGAATTGCCAGGGGTGGGGTACAAAGCTCTAAGTAAGTAGAACCAAAGAAACTATCTGTTTTTTTTTTTCTTTCCCCAACCCCTTTCCTCTATGATAATGTAAAGAAAAGAAGTCTAAATCTAAGGTAGATTGGAAGGAAAAGCCGTTTAGCTTGCTGAGCCTTTGTTTTCCCACATGGAAGATTATAATCATGATAATTATCTCAAAAGATAATAGAAGAGATAATTTCATATTTGAGGAAGTTATTTATAAAACACAGTAAAGCATCACTCAACTGTAACAGACAGTGATGAGAAAGAGATGGAAGATGATAACGACTATCTTATCATATACAACCAGAAGAGTTGTATTCTGGTTCCTTTGTGTTCTTCTACTGAGTGATAGACTGTGTGTCAAATAAATCTGGTTTCAAAATCTCAACTCCTAGTAGTGCCACAGAGTTTAAATGAGATGATGCCCACAAAGTACTTAGTAATAGTGGTTATGGTGATGACAGTACCAGCAGTTGGTGATTTTGATAATAATGATGGTGGTGGCGGTAATGGGGTCTTGTGGTGGCATTAATGGTAATGGTGTTAATGGTGGTGGTAGTGATGGTGATGGTGCAGGTGATGGTGGTGGTGATGGTGCTGGTGATGAAGGTAGTGATGGTGATGGTGGTGGTGGTAGTGGTAGTGATGGTGATGGTATTGGTGGTGCTGTGATGGTGATGGTGGTGGTGGAGTTGATGGTGATAGTGGTAGTGATGGTGATGGTGGTAGTGATGGTGATGGTGCAGGTGATGGTGATGGTGCTGGTGATGAAGGTAGAGATGGTGATGGTGGTGGTGGTGATGGTGGTGGTGGTGGTGGTGGTGATGGTGATGGTGGTGATGGTGATGGTATTGGTGGTGGTGGTGATGGTGATGGTGGTGGTGGAGTTGATGGTGATAGTGGTAGTGATGGTGATGGTGGTAGTGATGGTTATGATGATGGTGGTGGTAGTGATGGTTATGATGATGGTGGTGGTGGTGATGGTGATGGTGATGGTGATGGTGGTGATGGTGATGGTGATGGTGGTGGTGATGGTGATGGTGGTGATGGTGATGGTGGTGGTGATGGTGATGGTGGTTGTAGTGATGGTGATGATGGTGGTGGTGATGGTGATGGTGGTGATGGTGATGGTGGTGATGGT
>NW_022436943.1:61563585-61649654 GCF_009761245.1 Sapajus apella
TGGTGATGATGGTGGTGATGGTGATGGTGATGGTGGTGATGGTGGTGATGGTGATGGTGATGGTGGTGATGGTGATGGTGGTTGTAGTGATGGTGATGATGGTGGTGGTGGTGGTGATGTTGATGGTGGTAATGATGGTGATGGTGATGGTATAGTTGTTGTGTGATGGTGGTAGTGATAGTGGCGGGGATGGTGGTGATGGTGATGTTATTAATATTATTGGTGGTGGTGTTGTTAGTGGTAACTCTAGTAATGGTAGATGTGGCAGCAGCTATGTAACCTCTGATTTTTGTTCCATAACTGGGTACAGAGATTTGAGAAGTGCTAGAAAAAGTAAATTTTGTAGCAATAAAAAGCTGTTTTACTAACAATAGGCCTGTTTCTTTCATTTTTCTTTTTTTCTTTTTTAAATTGCTACCCAGCACAATTTCTGGATTAAGTGTTTGTAATTTATCAAGAGGTCAGATTTTTCAAGCCATTCTGAATGCGAAGATGCTGAGTGGAACTGGTATTTCCAAGGTTGCCCATCTGCCCATGGAGAGGAGGGAAGCCTATAAATTCAGAACAGCAATTCTCTCCCAGCCAGGATGAGTTAACACAGTCATCTGAGGGGCTATTAACAGATAAAAGGATTGTTTGTGCAACTGATTCTAATATGTGCCGTATGGTCGTCTACTCAGTTCCTGTTCTCCAGGCCTCCAAATGTCAAACACGATTATTTTCTACTGGTTAGAGCTGAAACCAGGTGTGCAGGGAAAACCTAGGGTATCCTGACATAAACCTTGGCTTTGTGCCATGAAATGAATCAAACAGTAGCCTAGGATCCAAACAACACTGTTAACAGCTGGTAGAGCAGGAAAAAGATTTTAGAATGAAACAGGAAAACAAATTCAACCTAGGCTGCCACTGCAAAAAGACCGGCCATGTTTCCTTCCTCGAACCTACTAGAAATCAGAGCTGCTGAGTCAGATAACCTTCAACAATTGGATCTGAGACCCTCAGATCCAAGGGAAAGAGAGGGATCAAGCTGATGTGTACCCAGTGCATCCTATAGTACAGGCATAGTACGGGACTGAGAGTCCTAGATCTATTCAAGGCATCCACAGCAAGGACAGTTAACTTCCACGTTAGAATTCTGATGTGCATATGGATACACACATACAAACACACACTCATACTCACAATATTGAAGCAAAGAGGGTGGAGAATTTGGAGCCAGGCAGATCTCGTGCCCCAGATATAAGTACCTCCCAGAACTTACAGCCTGGGTGACACTCAGTAATTTGATCTATACCTTTAAGTCTTAGACTTCTAATTGGTAGAATGGGATTAAAACCACCATACCTCATAGAATCCTTGTGGGAATTAAATGAGAATCATGGCTGCAAACAATTCCCTAGGAAAATGCCTGCTATGTGGTGACTGTTCAATGTTATTTCCTTTCTCCCTTCTGTTAGTTCTACACCTTTGAAGAGAGATTCCATTTTTAAAATGTGTTCTTAAAGTAAACGAAGCAGTCAAGAACACCATGAGATGAGTTGGGGAACACTGCCATCTTTAGTAAGATGGGACATCTTGTTGGATAGGATCACCTCTCTCCAGTCTTCATCTATTGATGAGACGGAAGAGAAACCAGAAGATATTGAGAAAATGATCAGGGGAGCCAAAGAGACTGCCACCTGCTGTGGGAAGAGCCATGACAAAGATCTAAGTGGCCTTGAGAAGGTCATTCCTGTTTCTGGACATATTTCTCACTGTGAGTCTCAAAGATCCCTGCTGCCACAATGCTGCTATAGACATTCCAAACTTCACATTTCTTTGCAATGTGTCACAACATACAATTTTTTAAATCAATTTTTCTTTGGTTTATCTCCCAGAGAAGATGAAAAATGATGTCTAGGCAAGTTCAGCTGAGACTCAGTGTCACAGAGCAAGGCAAGGCATAAGAAGGGACCACGTTCTCTTCTCAAAATGAGGCATTCCCTGTGGAAGGTGAGAACCCAGCTGACCAGCCACCCAGTTCCGAATCTTGTCCTCTTCTCCCCACTCACTTGTGTCTGCCCAGACAGCCAAACCCATGTGTTCCCTAACTGTATGAGATTATATTAATGCCATTACATATTTAATTAATGCCATTATATATTTATGTGTATTTTATATGCATATTCATATTATATTTATAACTATTTTACGTCTATTAAATATGTATGTTTTTATAGGTATGAGGCACTCTTCTCATTACTGTGGTTACAAAAATAAGTAAGAAAAAGTCCTTCCTCTCAGTCTTACAATCTATTAAAGAAAACAAAAACAAATTCTCAAATAAGAAAAATATCAGATAAACCTTCAGAAAATTAAAATGGGCTGGTGTAAGAATAACAGTGATGGCTGTTTTGAAGTGGATGATTAGCGCATGACGATTTTTTTTTATTGGAAAAGTGAGCCTCCTGGGAGCTCTGGAAGGTCCCCAAAGCTGCAGTGGCCTTGAGCCAGGCTGGCTCTTCTGCTGAAACATTCCAGATTCAGAGGCAACTGCAGCATCTCTCATTTCAGCGAGGTGACTGCGCTCCCTGATCAACCTCCTTAATGCCTAGCTCAGACGACACGCAGGAAATTAAAGCCTTGGAAGGAGAAATGCAGCCCTTCTCTATCTTTCTGCCTGGTGACTGCTACTGCCCTCCAGAAGGCTGGCGAGCGGGCTGGCGTCTCCTACAGCTCCGGGGTTGGTGTGGAGCATGCCTTGCTCTCAATTCTCCCTTTCCCCATGTCAATGTGGAAAAATACCAGCTTTGTCCAAAATGAATGCATTTACTTTGCCGAGGATTATCCTGTCTGCCTGTTGCTAATCTCTACAATGAAGGGTGTGGGTTCTGCTGCCCGCCACCCCATGCTTAGTGTCTGCCTCTCCGTGCCCAGGTTCCTGCCTGCCATCAGCCGTCAGCCTCATCTCTTCCCTTTGTGCAGACTGAGCATGTGCAGTAACGCCCAGGAGCTCTTCTGAGTGATGTTTCAATTGAAGTTGATGAGGAGGAAATGACAGGTCAGGGCGAGGGAAAGAGAGAGATAATTTTTTGAGTAAGTCATTTTGTCTCGGGTTTTCCTGACTCAGCTAGAGAGCAACTGAACAGGAAGCTGCTTCCAAGCCCACAACATTACAATTTGTTTCTACTCCCTTTTTCTTCCTAGATGCAGGCACTGAGCTAGCAATATCCATAGGACGGAACACAGCCTGAGTCAGGGAATCACCCATGATGACTGAAAGTCCATGGGACCCCAAAACCCACTTGCTCATCGTCCTTGATTCACTAGAGGAAGCAGAACCAGTGGGGACACCCTGTGCTAATGCTCCCACCATCCTGCCTGTCACTCTTGGTTCACTCTCCTCTGCTAGATGCTGGGCCTTTCAGAGCACAACTTCTGCCCTTTCCTCAGCATGCCCACCACCTGGCATCTGGCCTGAACCAGGATGGGTGCTCAGAAGCCCAATGCTCTGCCTGGCCCCTGCCCCTTCTCAGTGGATCACCTGGAAGCCTCTTAACTGGCCTCCTTCCTGCAATTTGTTTTCAACACTAGAAGACATGAATGTGTTTAAGACGTAATCTGGGCCCTGCCACTGTGATCCTCAAAAGCCCGCAGTGGGCAAATCACAACCAGAAATGTATGAGATAGGCACATCCTGAACGTGAATTATTTGATGCAGCTTCAAGGAGTTTTCATAGATTTAGGCAAAATGATGATAAGATTCCTTCTCTTTTGGAGACAACATACTGAAATCTTTAGAAACAAAATGATGTGATGATTTTAGGACTTGCGTTCAATGAATTCATTGGTAGGTAAAAGTGATAACTTACGAGTGTTGAGTGGGTTTGGGGTATATGAAGGTTCATTTCACTCTTTCTACCTTTGTGTATGATCAATGATTTTCATCAGAAAGCACTGAAAACATGCAAAAGCTCCATCAGTCACTGACAGTAAAGCCAAGTCCTTATGATGGCCATGAGGCCTGACATGAACCTCATCTTCTCCTGAGGACCCCTTGCTGGGTCCAGCCACGTGGACCTCTAGGCTCCAACACCCCAAGACTGCGCCTGCCCCAGGTCCTCAGGTCCAGCCGTCCCCTCTGCCTGTCAGGCTCTTCCCCAGCTATCAGTTTGGCCAATGTCCTCACCTCCGGAGAGCCTGTTCAAGGAAAATTGTCTTCATGGGGCCTTCCTGTGTCACCTGCTTACATGCTATTATGTCTCTTTCCCCCTGCCTGCCAGAATATAAACAGCATGAGGGCAGGAGCTTCCTTCTTCTTCCTGAACTCTACTCACTTGTCTACAACAACGCCTGGTACCCAGTAGATACAGGAGAAATATTTGTGGAATGGATGAATTTGTGGAAGGAAGAAAAGGTGAGAAGAAAAAGGGAAGGAAGGGAGAAAAGCAAGTAAAAGAAAAACAGCAAAAAATTGGAAAAGGCAATACAAGAGGAAGAAAAGAGGGACTGGCTGAGAGTCCCCAATACGATGCCAGGTGAGCCTGAACTAGAAGCCATGTCTGCAGCCATTTTAATTACACCCACGAGCTTCTAAACTGAAGAGGAAGAAGTCCGAGTCAAAGGTGATGGGCAGAGGCAAGTGTGCAGAGGCAGGATGCCTTCGCTAGGGAGCACTTCCCATATCCAAAAGGCTGATGTCAATGCTCCCATTGACTCCTGCGGAAAACCCACTCGCTCCTGCAAGGCCACCTCAAACATCAACTTTTCCCTTGGGTGTGATGGCTTCCAGCCTGCACCCTTCGACACACACACCCCACCAGCAGCCTCCCTCAAGCTGAGATTCGTCTCTCCTCTGAACATCTGTCATCTTCATCCGTCTCCATTGAGGTCACCTGTTTCTATGCACTGGGCTCTTTAGCCAACCTGTGAGCTCGTGGTAGCTGAGACCTTAATGTTTTCAGAAAATCCCAAAGCATTTAGCGGAATGTCTGTGCATCACAAGAACTCAACGTGAGCTTTTTGACAGACTGACACATGGAAAGAATGAAGGGAGAAAACAAGAAGTCAGGCTTTGGGGACACACAGTCCCCCCCGTGTACAAATCCCTGAGGGCCCATCAGTGGCTGTGCTGTATCCGAGCCTGTCCTTCATCTGCAGAATTGGGGATGGCAGGGCTGTTATGGGAGCTGCCATGTAATCGGAGCTCAATGAACACCATATCCTACCTCTGCCTATCATCGCTGCACCCCAGCCACTCACCCTGCTTGCTTCTCTGGATCTCCCTGTTTTATTCCTTAAATCTCCAGACCTGGGGCAGTGCCCGATTTCCAAGGCCTGTGGGTGTGTTAAGCTCAGACCAAGCTAAGCCCCATTGCATGAGTGGCTGGTATTGCTCAGAAAGGTAAAAAGCATTTCTGAAGATGACAGCAGTCACCTTGGGAAACACACCCAACAGGCTTAAAGAAACTGTGTCTGAGAAGGCGATATGGTTTGCCTGTGTCTCTGCCCGAATCTCATCTTGGCTTGTAGTTCCCATAGCTCCCATGTGTTGTGGGAGGAACCCCGTGGGAGATAATTGATTTATGGGGGTAGTTCCCCTCATACTGTTCTCGTGATAGGGAATAAGTCTCGCAAGATCTGATGGTTTTACAAGGGGAAACCCCTTTCACTGGGTTCTCATTCTGTCCTTGCCTCCTGTCACGTAAGACATGTCTTTCACCTTCCACCATGATTGTGAGGCCTCCCTAGCCACATGGAACTGTCAGTCCATTAAACCTCTTTTCCTTTATAAATTATGCAGACTTTTGCATGTCTTCATCAGCAGCATGAAAACACACTAATACAGAAGGTATGAGCCTAATGGGTGAGCTCTGGGCAAGATGTTCCCTTCTTGCCTTAATAAATTAGATAAAAATGTAGATTTTAAAAGCCTTCACAGTCATCTTTATATAAACAGTTTCACCGATCATCTAATTCTATTTTGGAAAAGTAACAATTGCCCAAGTTCAATGCAAAATGAGAAAAGCTTCACATAAACATTAATTACATAAATGTACAAAGATTGTTGTTTCTCTTCAGACCGTGCAGGAGCATGTTGAGAGAATGGCAGCCATGTCAGCTGTCACATCTTGCTGCCCACCCAGGGCCACGTCCCTTAACGAGCACTTTTTCTCCTAACAGGATAGCCAGTGGTGATGCCTTCCCCACAGCAGCAAGAAGTAAACTGGCCTGGAGAGGCTAGGTGACCTGCTAGCACACAGCTGCGGAGTGTGGAGCAGCACTTCAATCCTGGTGCGTCCTCTTCCAAAGTCTGGGATCCATCCAATTTAAGGGGGAGGAAGACACCTGGCTTTGACCCACCTGACTGCCTCACTTGACTGACAGGGAAACTGGGCCGGGGCTTGATGCTGAATGGGAAGCGAGGGCAAGTGAATCTCTGATATGGTTTGGCTGTGTCCTCACTCAAATCTCTTCTTGAATTGAAACTCCCACAATTCCTACATATCATGGGAGGAACCCAGTGGGAGGTGGTTGAATTATAGGGGAAGGTCTTTTCTGTGCTGTTCTCATGATAGTAAATGAGTCTCACAAGATCTGACGGTTTTAAAAATGGGAGTTTCCCTACACAAGCTCTCTCTTTGCCTGCTGCCATTCATGTAAGCTGTAACTTCCTCCTCCTTGCCTTCCACCATGATTGTGGGTCTCCCCAGCCATGTGGAACCTCTTTCCATTAAACCTCTTTCTTTTGTAAATTGCCCAGTCTCAGGTGCATGTTTGTCAGCAGCATGAGAACAGACTGATACAATTTCTCTCACCCAATCCACCTTCATGATGCCTTTCCCCATCTCATCTAGCCTTAAAATAAATTATCTGTAGAATCTTGAGAATTCAAAAGGGCTATAAGAGGCACAGGTCTTTGAGAACCAAAGACTGAAGTTAACTAGTGGGTAAGCACAGGTTGGAGTCAGTGCTGAATGAGAAGAGCAGGCCACCCCCTTTCGGAACTGAGAATGTGAAGTGAATCCACAGCAAAATATATGGCACCATCCATGTCACTGAGCTACAGATTGTCCAGGCTAAGAGAGGCCATTGGTGGGATAAGGGCTGCCTCTGTCAGATGCCAGGACTCCATTCCCACCCAACCTCAGTGGTGAAAAGCTCCAGAAGCAGGAAGCCCACTGGTCCCTGGAGCTACCTGCCCCATCTGTGGATGCCTGTGGCCCTCAGATTGTTATCCATGTGAACTAGTAAAAGGTGGCACATGCTTAAGGGTTACAGTTCAACAAATGTGAGCTGACTTCCTACCCTGTCCCAGGTACCTTGATGGGAACCAGGGACTCAGAGTCAAGTCTGGCTTTCAGTCCAGTTTGCTGTGGGAGCATCGCAGAGGATCAGGGAGTAACCCCAGCATGACTCTGCAACCCTCAGAAAGTACGGCATCGTTTCAAGAGCTGCACTTACTGGTGCATTAGACCCTTCCAGGGTGTAAAGTCTAGATAGGACAACAGTGCTTAATTAAATTAAATACGCTGATATATGATATTCCATAATAGCACAAATACATTAGAGGCACAGCTGTAACTTTTCTCACTTTTCTCAAGACTTAGCTCAAATATCATCTCCTTCAAGAAGCTCCCCAGGCTGGGTCAGTTGCCTCTTCTCTGTGTACCCTTGGCACTGGGCTTCCCCCCATGGGGCTGTGATCACCCAATGGATTTATGTCTCTCTATCTATGACTCCTGGCAGACAACAGACTCATCTCCATGTCCCTGATGCCCAACTCAAGGCAGAACACAGTAGAACCTCAACTGTGTTTGATGAACCGAGTCCAGCCCTGCATCCTTCCTCAAATATTCATTTCAAGCCCCTGGAAGTGATGCAGTCTATTTCCTCTGTGTGACATTATAAACTAGGGACCAGTTTATAATGTCATACAGAGCTGAGGAATCACAAAGAAAAGAGAGTTTACTTACTCGGAGACCTTGCAAACCAGGAGGTCCATCCCTGCCTTCTGGGCCTATTGGACCCTTTAGGAGGGAAAAAAGGGAAAAAGAGAGAGAAACATAATGGTAAATGCAGGGCGCAATGGCATAGCTTAGGCTTTAGACTCTCACCTACACCGGATAGTGTAATGCCAAACCATTCCGATGGGGAAATTGGGAGGTCCCATTCTCTCAAACATCTAACACTTTAAAACGTGTACATCTATCTGATCTGATTAAGTATGTTTAACAGGATGTGAGCAACGTAGTTCATACTTTACGCTGAGTACTGCAAGCATCCAATAGCTTGCTTTAGTAGCTTGCACCAAGCATGCAGAAAAGAATTGTCTGGAACTAAGTGTCTTTGATTCTAAGCCCAGTGCCCTTTCCCTGTAGTTTCCTGGCTCAAAAAGAACTGGCATAGATTATCTGACTCTCAGGCAACAGTGATATGCAAAACATGATCACCTGGACAAATGAATAAAATCGCCTAGGAAAGATCAATTCCAATTAACCAAGGAACACTGACGCAGGGAGGGGTTACACTGACCCCATTCTAATCCTCCCCCCTCATCCTGCCTCAATTCTGCCGCATGAGCTCAGGCAAGTCACCTGGTGTCGTTAAACCTCAGTTGTGTCATCTCTGAAGCGGGGATGATACAACCACCTAGTAAGCAGTTATGAATGGGTTCTAAACCTGGGGCACGGCACCTGGGTGCCCTGACCGCACCCTGATATATACCATAGAATGAGGCATACCACGGGAGTGAGAAACCGAAACCCTAAGCTTAAGCTGTGGCTCTATCGCCACTTCTGGGTGAATTTGGCCAGAAGTGTCCTCTCTGTACTTCAATTTCCCCATCTTCAATAAATATTATTTTCATAATTATCATACTAATAGCTACTGCTGCTAAATTTTGCATAACTATACATGGACCTAAAGCTGCATTTAGGTCCAAGGTCTTTTCTCTTAATAACACCATGTAAATGAATAAATAAATGGACAAACTGCAATAATTAAAGATGTGGATCTCTCTTCCTAACAAGGAGATTCTGTTGAGCTCAGGACACACAGAAAGAGAAGACCCTAAAGGCATGAGTTTAAGGTCAAGAAATGCCTGGCATTAATCTACATGGCTGGCCCTTTAGTGGCCCCACTAGACATTGGCAAAACTATCAGAGCCTGTTTCATCTTGGCGAAAGGATGAAAGATGCCAGCATTTGGAAGCAGAATGCTGAACACTGTTTCCATTTAGAGAATGGGATATATTTTCCTCTCTCTGGGATTGCTGAACACAAACTCAAAATTTTCCATTCTCGACAGAAGTCACTGAAGCCAGCTTCTCAATTCAATTCAACCCAATGAATATTTAGAAAGCAACTGCTCTGGAGAAGGCCCCGAGCTAGGTGCTGCCGGGGATTCAAAAGCAGATAGAAACGACAATTGATATTGGCATTGGTCTCAGTGAGGTTCCATGGTGCTCTGCTTCAGACAGCAGTTCATTGAACCTCATAGTATGTTTACATAGGAGAAGATGCTGCTGCTGCAGATTTCCAAGTGAGGGGTGAATCGAATGAGGACTGGAGATTAAGCAATGTCGCCAAAGACACAAAATTACTTGGTGGAAAAATTGGGCCATGAATTCAGATGCTCTGGTTCCTAATCCCAAGTGCCTTCCACGACCCTGTTTCTCTAAGTTCACGCTGCAGTCAGGTTCACTTGAGTGGTCCTCTTGAATACCTGCTGCAGGGCTATCTCTACAAGCATGCATCAAGTTCCCACCACTTAGTAAGCCCTGTGGACTGAGAGATGGGAGAGACATTGGTCCTCACCTAAAGAATCTTACAGTATCGGACCTCTCATTACTGTTCTTCTCTTAAAAAGGCCTTTAGTTGGGCTGTTTGCTTTTGGAACACTCCCAGGGGAACCTTATCACTAACATCATGTGTTGTACTAAATCTCATTCTGTCTAGGCTCGAGGACATCTTCAGAACCATGGGCAACCCTGTTGGGCATCAGGCTAAGATAATCTGAATTTTGAAAGTAGGTAGGTTCGGCCGGGCATGGTAGCTCACGCCTATAATCCCAGCACTTTGGGAGGCCAAGGTGAGTGGATCACAAGGTCAGGAGTTCGACACTAGCCTAGCCAACATGGTGAAACCCTGTCTCTACTAAAAATACAAAAACTATTCAGGCATGGTGGCGTGTGCCTATAGTCCCAGCTACTCAGGAGGCTAAGGCAGGAGACATTGCTTAAACTCAGGAGGCAGAAGTTGCAGTGAGGCGAGATCACACCACTGCATTGCAGCCTGGCAACAGAGCAGGAACCTGTCTGAAAAAAAAGAAAAAAGAGAAAAAAAGAAAAAAAAGAAAGAAAGTAGATTCAAGACCCTCCCCGTGCCCTATATAATGGACCCTAGAAATGGTACAGGCAGGAGGTTCCCATTCATTATCTAGAAACTGCAAAAGTTTATTTGCAATTATTTCTTTTTCACATAGCTTCTTCTTGACTCTAAGGCTGCCTCCTGTGTTATTCCATCCCTGTATCTTCCACCTTAGTATTTTGCTTGATATAAGGTAGGTGGTCACAAACATTTGAGGTTTCTTCCTTGTCTCCCTCCCTCACTTATTACAACAAAATCCACATGAAGGGTGAGGACTACCCATATATTTCCAAATCAGAAAGAGCCCAAGAAGGTTGTGTCATGATTAAGCAGGGCTAGCCATCTTTAGCTTCTTCTTCTTTGGTGGGGGTCACGAAGTAAAGTAATTCCCTTTTACACAGCTCAGAGGAAGTATTGTACACTCCGTGGTGAAAAGAGCAAAGGCTGCACGGTCAGATCTGAGCTCCAGTTCAGTTCTGCTTCTCAATAGCTATGTGACTTTGTGCAAACCACTCAATGTCTCTGCGCCAATGTCTTCGTTGGTAAAAGATGAAAAATAACATCTTCACCCTTGCAGACTTAATATGCATATATTTGCATAAGAAAACATACTATAGTATAGACCTTCAATACTTGCCAATAATAGATATGAAATATACATGTATATATGCATAGAAAAGTAAACACTGAAACACACTGCATTGCCTGCATTATCTAGTTTAAATCTCTCAACAGTTGCAATTGTGGGCAGCTCTGGAAATTGAACCTGGATTGAACATAGAGATGTAAGTTAGATTTTCTGATCCAAAATCTTTGATATAAAATTATTTTAATTTTACTAGAATTAAACATCCCTTGATTTCCTTCTATTTTTACCCCAGCAAAAACATATAAATGTATCCTAATAAATAGCGGGCCTCAATAGCTTAATATGAATCTGATTTATATTCAGTTACAAGTCAGTGATTTTATTTCTTTCAGTAAAATACAGTAACTTGAAAGCAGCAACAGCACATCACCAGAAGAAGCAACTTTAAAGCAGGAAGCCTGTGGAGTTTACTGTATTCTTACTAATTATCCTCAGTATCTGAACTCACATCACAAAATAATCACAAGGGCCCTTTGGATGGCCTCTTCCAAAGTGGTTATTTACATATCATTAAATTCTTAACAGAGGGAGAAAGCAAAGGTTGAAATGTTTCAGGCCACTGCAAAGTCAAAATTGAGCAGAAACATGGGGAAAGTGAGTGCACTGGAAATGATTCAACTGGCATGTAAGTGTGCAGTTTTTTTGTTTTTTGTTTTTGTTTTTTTAGACAGAGTCTTGCTCTTGTTGCCCAGACTGGAGTGCAGTGGCACAATCGTGGCTCACTGCAACCTCCACCTCCAGGTTCAAGCTATTCTCCTGCCTCATCCCCCTGAGTAACTGGGACTACAGGTGGACACCACCTCGTCTGGCTAGTTTTTGTATTTTTAGTAGAGATGGGGTTTTTAGCATGTTAGTCAGGCTGGTCTTGATCTCCTGACCTCATGATCCACCCGCCTTGGCCTCCCAAAGTGCTGGGATTACAGGCATGAGCCACTGAACCTGGCCTCAATATTTTTGTTCTACTTTATCTAAAAGAAAATAAAACATCAGGCTGAATCCCCAGAAACCCCCATCATGGCCCATTTGGGACCGTGGAAGCTGAAGGCAGGGTCCCAGCACTTTAATCCCATTCCACCCATGGCTAACTGCATGATGTGCAGAGAATTATCCCACCTCTTCCAGGTTCAGTTTCTCCTAAGTGAGATGGGACCACAACAGCACCTCCCACTCAGGTGATGTGAAGGCACTTGAGATAACGCCATGCTCAGCCCTGCGAATGACTATGATCTTTCAAACCCAGAAATGGGCAGAGCAAGCGCTCTGCAGGAGGGGGACAACTTACGGGAGCGCCTGGAGGCCCAGGGGGGCCTTGGTGACCTCTGGGTCCTGGAGCTCCCTGGCAATACAAGCCAAACACATGTTAGTCATGACTTTTCCACCATATGATCTGGCCCAACAACACCCACGGCCCTTTCCTGACTCAAAGTTTCCTTTCCGAGCTCTTGACAAGGAGCTGAGGTATGGGAGTGGGCATTGCTTTCCTGGCAGAAAGGCAACTGGAGTCTGAAAGGCTCCATCTGAGCTCAGCCTGAGATCATGGTTGTGGCTTTTCTGCTTCTGCTGTGACGTATATCCCCATTTGAAGAGGACGTGTGTACCTCTTACCTGTTCTCCTTTCAAGCCCTCTCGCTGCACCTGAGGGACAAACCAAGCATTAGCAAAGGTGTTGGCATTTCCTCAACCACAGTCAACCTCTCTCAGCTCCACTAAAGACATTCATTCACAGGGCATGCTGTCGTGCCATGCCTCCTGACTTTTCTCTGATTCTGCCCCGTTTTTAGTGTTGAAAGCCTTCTCTTCATCCCATGTCCTTAGAAGAGCGCTGCCTTAGTCTTAGAGGTGAAGACTCCTCCAACAACCCAGGTCCACCAGTGCCTGCATCCACGATTCCGACCACCAGTGACTCACCACAGAGCCCGGTACCCCAGGCGGCCCCGCAGGTCCCACATCACCCTGCGCAGAAACAAGAAGCATGTCAGCATAGTCACTGGTGCCGCCTTCTGCAGTGGCCCCGTCCCATTCCGAGGCTCATTCTTGCAAGCCCAGGGGAGCACACCCCTCCTTGTGCGCCATCACACATATCTTTGTTTCACCCGGGCCTACTTTCTTGTGATATTTTTAGAGTTCTGGGTCTGATCCTCATCTCCGCTTCAGACCAGAATCCTCCTTGTGAGCAGGAGTCTTATTTTCTATTTTGTGTGCATCCAACCCAGTGCCTAGATCTGGGTCATGTTGGACAGGTTCCATGAACACCTCATGGCCTTCACCAGCCTCTGCTGCCTGAGAGCAGCCTCCTGAGCCCCTGCCTGCATCGGCCACTGTCTTTGCTCTCTGAGAGCCGTGAGGATATATGTTGGCATATCCCTTGTGCTAGGTTCATAGCTCTGCACAGTCAGCATTCAGTAAATATTTATCAAATAAATAACTAAAAATGTGGCACTGATTCTCATCCATTTTCATGAAGTCACTTTATACGCAAGACTTGTCTCCTGCCTCCTCCTGCTTGGCCTCCAGGTCCTCTGGGCTACGATGGCTCTGGCCTGACCAGATGACCCAGGGTGTGCACTAAATCTCGGTCCTAAATGAAGCATATTTGTCAATTTTGATCACAGAAATCTTTAGTGCTACTTCTACAGTGCCTTGTGGCTAAAGCAAGAAAAAAACTTTACAGCCAACGTCTCCACACATGATGTGGGGACAGAACTTTTTCTTTTACCTAGAGCTTAGCCCAGGGAGCATGGGAAATTCAAACACTGTTGATAAATAAGCTGATAAATGAATAAATAATTGCCAAATAAAGCTGAAGGCATTTCTTAGATCTTAAGGCTAGGGAGGAAGAGTGAATGGCTACAGACACACCCTCACTGCCTTGGGGATTATATTCCATGTATAGGAAATGTTTCTTCAAAAACCAAATGGATATATTCACAATGTGTCTTCCAACTGCACTGTCTCCCATCCCTCGCCAAGACTTGGAAAAATCATGTTGTTTTTCATAGCATCAAGTGTTTTTCTAAAAATCCCAATTAATCATGTTTTATGTCAAAAGCCTTGAGTGCCAGTTTTCTTTATCGTATCTTCCTGTTTTTCACATATAAAAATTGAGCTCTGCCTCAGAAACATTTCTCTATTGTGTTTTATTCTCTCCATGCTGCCACTACCCCTGCACACATGTGCACACACACGAGCACATGTTCTCACACACATGTGCTTACACACACACTGCATTTACCATTCTATGGCCTCTCCAGACACTTCCATGACATGAACGCATGAAAATCTCCACACACTCAGAACCCGGCGTGGAAATAATGTCACCATTTCTTCATGAGCATCTTTCAACTCCTCCAAGCGGAGTTAGATTTCCCCTAGACTCCTGCAAACCTTATTCACATTTTGGTAATACAGGATTGTTAGAAGACATTCTGAGCTATGCTGTGTGTGTGTGTGTGTGTGTGTGTGTGTGTGTGTGTAAGGAGAGTGAGAGAGAGAGAACAGCTGAATAATGAATCTTTTGAGGTTCAAAGTCGTGTCTTTTTTTATGGCTACTTTGTGTCACTATCCCATTCACTTCTCTTGGTTCCATTGTTGTATTTATCATAATATTACATTACACCACAGAAAGCGAGTTTCCAATAACAGTTATGAAATCAATTAATCAATACATGTTTTAATTACTTTCAGCTCACCATACGAGCTCCAATGTTCCAACAAATTTGTTAGGAAAACTAAGACCCTAGTATGCATCCCTAGCAACTGTGTGTATACAACTAACAGTTATTGGAGAGACTATGCCTTCCGGGCTCTTCTCCAAGGACTGGACATGGATTCACTGTCCTTCCCTATGATACTATCTTTCTTGCCTTAAAGATGAGGAAACTGGAGCACAGAGACCCTGAGTGACTTGTTCAAGGTCAGGAGTCTAGTAAATAATGGGACCAAAATTCTTCCCTAGAATCAATTTCTTCCTACAGTATGGGTGACACGTTTTTGTAAAGATCAGCTGTGGCCACTGCAGTGGCTGGTCTCCGTGACAGGCCCCCACAGTCCCTGCTTCCTGCACGCACCCTTGTGCCGGACTTCCCACACCGTCCCTGTTCCTCTGTGTGACTGACAGCAACAGCTGAAGGGCTGGGAGGTGTCTTCCAAGATTAGGTGATAGAAATGACTGTGGCTTCTGTCTCAGGTGCCCTCCTTTCCCCCAACCTTGAATCACTCACTGCTCAATTTCAAGAAACGATTTCCCTTTCTGTACACAGTACCATGGAGAAGCCCGTGTAAAAGGGAAGTAAGCATCTCTGGCCAACAGCTGTCAAGAAGCTCAGGCCTGCTGGAGACCACATGAGTGAGCTTGGAAGTCGATCCTGCAGCCCCAGTGGACCCTTGAGATAACTATTAGTGCATCCCCACTGACAGCTTGACTGCACCTCAGGACAGCCCATGAGGCAGAACAATCCAGCCATGGCAATCCCAGATTCCTGCCCCCAGAATCATGTGGGATCTGAACTGATTGTTTCCAACTGCTAAGTTTCAGGATGATTTATTACACAGCAGTAGGTGATGAGTGCAACCATGGACCCATTCCAGTGAAACGGTTAAAAAGGGCACAAAAATGCATCCTGTGACATTTAGATCTGCAGTAAATCATCGAATGGAAAGGCAGATAATATGATAGGCCTTGGTGGATAATCAGATTCACTTTGGGTCTTGGGAAAGAAACTAATTTTCTAGACATCTGTCTGTAAAAAAAAAAAAAAAAGAAAACCATCCCTATGGTTCCAGTGGCTTTCCCAAATTGTGAAGCATCTAAGATTTGTCTCAAGGATGCGATCTCAGAATGATATTAGAGGCATCCTATGACCTGAGCCTCATTGCTTTCCTAATTATTTCAATGAAAACCCCCAAATCACGCCATGGTCCTTGACCTTCTCCTCCCATTTCTGCTGCATTTATCATAATAAGAAATAATAACTCAGCAGTTCCCCTAATATTAAGGGCAAAACCAAATCTCTAAACAAGGTGGAAGGTTGGAACTTATAAGACACATACACACACACACACACATGCACACACACACACACACACACACACACACACGGCAGCAAGAGTCATCACCTAGATCCAGACTTCAAACTTCATTCCCTTTTTGTGACTTGAAATAAACTACTTATTTTAGGACTTAGCATCCCCTGTCAAGAAACTGCAAGAATATATTAAAATCTTGACACCAGGATAATACAACAATGTACATCTCAACTCTAAAAATACTTCGAAGGAGAGAGAATAATTAACTCAGCTAGCATTGAAGCCTGAGCGAGTTTGGAAGACATTTACATTCTCCAGCCCCCATCCTAAGCTGAGGTCTGTGTCAGCCGTACTATTTATTTATTTATAATATACCTTGTCTGCTTTCATAAGGAGCTGGAGCAGCCTTCTCCCATATTTAGAGCATATGCTGGGAACCAGTCTGAGTCAGACAATGACCTTCACCTGAACTCCGCCGTGAGCGGCTCCAAGAAGCAGTGATGCTGCTGGGCTCCCAGCCATCTGAGCTGGGCTGGATGTCTCCCATCTCAGTCCCTGCTCTCTCCCCAGCTCTTCTCCAACCTAATGCCTGATGCCTTCCTAAGGACCTGTCTAGGGACCTGGATGAATGTCATCCTCTTGTACTGAAATGCAGATTATGTCTCGTCACCCCTCCTGTGACAATCCAGAATACAACATGACACCTTCTCTTTTTCCCTCCTTGTTACCCTCAGTGCTTAGGAAGGCTCTTTTCACGGATGCTTCTGCAGGCCCTTCACATTTTGCAAAGAATGTCTACATGTCACTGTTCCAGCTGAGATGCAGAGATTCTAAGCATCAAATTGACTTCATTAAGCCTGGCAGATATTCTAAAATTGATGCCCAATATAATAAGATACAACCTTTATTTTGTTTTTTAAATATCTAAGACATTTTCAGGATTCTGATTCTGATTTTTAAAAATTTGCAAAATGCAGCAGAGAAGGAGACAAGAAGAGGAAAAGAAAAGGAAGGAATTTTTATAAGATTCTTTATATTTATTCATAGCCTTCCTTAGTCCAAAAAGCATTGTAAATAGCATAAGATTTCAATATATCTGAATATTATATAATAGAACTTGTTTTGCTTTTTAAATGGATTTTTATTCCTAAATGTAGAAAAAAATTCAGCATGACAGCCAGGAATGTCTTGTTTGTGAGTTCCTGATCCCCTACCCTCCACTCTGTGTGGAGTTTGTTCCCAGAGCTGCAACCCACGCTCCTTCCCTGGGCCTGATCTGCCAAGGTGGGCAGTCCCCACACCTGCCTGCCCAGGACGCAGAGCCCTCCCCAGTCCCAAGCTTGCTCACCTTCTCTCCCTGGGGTCCTGCCACACCAGGAGGGCCAGGCCTCCCCTGGAAAAAAGAACAAAAAGGCGGATTATGACAGGCACTAGGGATACCGTGGTGGGGAGGGGGTGGTTGGAAGAGGTTGAAAGACATCTGCAGCTCCCCTTTGCCCCTTTGTGGCTGGGCTTTTCTTCAGAAGCCAAAGTCCCTTTAGACCCAACTTTCTGGACTGTGCTTATTGCTAGAAAGTTCTTCCTCAAACTAACCTAAGCTCCGTATCTCCATGCTTTCTCGTCTGCAGTTGCACTGGCTCTACAGCACGGATGACACATTCGGAGAAAACAATGAACTCCTTCCTAAAGGACATGAGGACCTGGGCAGGATGAAGCAGCAGCGAATAACCAGGACCTGGCCTGGCCCAGGGAGCAGAGAAGGCAGAGTGTCGTGGAGTCAAGGAAATCCTTAGAGGCGCCAAGGACTGGTGAGGTGCCAGGCAAGAGGAAAAGGGTTGCCCGGACTCTGGCCAGGATTAGTTAGGGCCACAGAGAACCCCAAGTCCCAGAGAGCTGGTGCAGGGGATGCTGAAGACGTATCCCTCCTGTTCTTCAATGTCCCTGCTGGGAAGCCTTCCACGAGTGGCCAGGAGACCACTTGAGCTTCCCCAGCTCTTGCAGGAGGGGGTGTGGGGATGGCCTGGCAGTCACAGTGCAGGGCAGTCCTCAGCCAGCGTCCTCACAGACCCCAGGGAGGGCCTGGAGGGCAGCTGCACGATCGATCTCTGTCCATGGACAGAGGGTTTGTGTAGGAAAGGATCCTAAGGACATAGACATGCACTCCAGGATGCATGCAAATCTCCCTCACTTCCTCTTTACTCTCAACAGCAAAGATCCGAGGAACCAAAGCCTCTGCAACAGCAGCGGCCCTCCTCAGGGCTGGCTTCCCCACACCCTGAGCCCCTCGCCGGCAGCCCCGGGCCACCTGCATTGCATCTGTGTGCTGGGTCACTGTTTTCCCATGCTCATCTATGGGAAGGATTCCTTTCCCTCTTGGCCATCATCAAGTGGGGTATTTCCAGTGACGAGAGCCAGGACTACCACTGAGACAGCACACGATGAATATTTTTAAGCAAATCAATAAATTGTGGTACATTTCTACCATAGACCATTAACTGATCATTTGAGTCAGGCCTTTGGTGAATATTTTTTTAAATGGTTCCATGTTTATTATAAAATGTTGAGGAAAGAAAAGCAAGATATAAAAAGTACAGTTCCAATTTGTTACATGACAATAAATACAAATTCAGATATATGTGGGAGATGGAATGAACTATAATTTATATTAATATATTATTTATTGTAATTCAGTGATATAGAATATATTTATGTACATATATTTTATCTATGATTTCATATTGTATAAATATATTAATTGACAAATATGTTAAATGATGCTATGCAACATAGCATTTTACTAACTGGCTTTAACATGAATGTATGACTTCAGGTTTTAATTTTTAAATTTAAATATGTAAATGTAGTTTATTTTAGAATAGATTATATGTTCATATGGCTCAAAACTGAAGTGCATAAATATTTAAAGTCCCCTTCTGGGGGCAACCGAGCAGCAAGAACAGAGAATCACTGTCTTGCTGATTCTTGCAGAGATGGTCTTTGTAAGTCACAGGTGTGTTTTCCCCCACACCATTCCACACTGTTCTTGATTCTCCACTGAACCACGTGCCTTGCAGACCACTCACATCAGTCCATCCAGAGTTTCTTCATGAATGTCCTGAGCATCATAGCACTCCCTGTGTCCTTGCATCCTGATTTATTTAGCTAGCTCCATATTGAGGAGAATTGCGGCTGTTTTGAATCCTTCCCTCTGGGGACAAGATTGCAATGAGCGCTGCTTACACACAAAACCTTGAAAATGTGTGCGTGGTCAGAGGCCTTTACACTATGGTAGCGCATCACCTTGCCTGATGTAAAATGGATTTCAAGTGGTCTATGCACTGGGATCCCTCCAGCTCTGGAGTTCGCAGTCAACCTACAGCCACACAGCTGGGGTCTGGTCCTAGCCTCCTGCAGCCTCCAGCTGAGCAAGGAGGATGCCCAGGTTCCGAGGCTCTGTGGAGCTTTGTGTGGGGTCCTGTTGCCCCCATCCTCTGACCTCTAATGAAACCTAGCCCAACAGTGTCAGTACCCACCTACCTGCTGTCCTGCCTCCCCAGGCTTCCCGGGGAATCCATCCAGGCCTCGCTCCCCCTGGCAAAAAAAGGAAAATGGAGAAATAAAGAGCAGGTAAGTGACCACAGGCAGTGGCCCAGCACACATCCCCACAGTGACCGTCACAGACAAGGAGGGCGGGGAGAAGGGACTGTCCACACGTGTGCACACATACACATGCATGCACGCACACACAAATGCACACACACACGCACATGCATGCACACACACACACATACACACCAGACCTAGGCAGGATGCATATTGGAGGACGAGGAACAGAGGTCAAAGGTCAGAACAACTGGATTCATCTCCCTGCTTTTCACTTTTCAAATCTGTGGCCAAGAGATGGCCACGTGGATTCTGTGAGCCACACTGTCTCTTCATCTCACAATTCTTCATCGGGGTCAAACAAAGCCATGGGTGAGTGGGGTCTGTAATGCAGCTCATAAAACTGCAGGCATATTTTATGCATCATTCATTTGTCCAGTAAACATGCACAAACATGCACCATGTCCCCAGTGCTCAAAATCGACGTCAGGGTGAATTACTGGCTAGCGGGAAGCCATCTGCACTTTCATCTGTTTACATTCAGACGGAGCTGATTGAATCTCTTACTCCTGTAGGTCTTGAGCAAGTCACTTCACCTCTCTGAGAGCGTTTTAATTACTATGGGGATGTTAATAACCCCATCCTCAAAAGATACCTATGACTCTCAAAACAAAGGAAAAAAAAGGCCCGGTGCAGCTGCTCACACCTGTAATCCCAGCACTTTGGGAGACCAAGGTGGGTGGATCACCTGAGGTCAGGAGGTACAGATTAGCCTGGCCAACATGGTGTGAAAACCCATCTCTGGTACAAATACAAAAGTTAGCTGGGTGTGGTGGCGCGTGCCTGTAGTCCCAGCGGATTGGGAGACTAAGGCACAAGAGTCGCTTGTACCCAGGAGACAGAGGCTGCAGAGAGTTGTCATCATGCCACTGCCCTCCAGCCCTCTAGCCTGGGTGACAGAGTGAGACTCTGTCTCCAAAAAAAGCAAAAGATACCCGTGACCAAGTCACCTGAGAACATTGCTGCTTAGGATAGGTAGTGAATGAATGCCGTAGTCTCCCCCCAGCGGTGCCCTGGTTTTCTTGAGCCAACTCCCAGGTGCTGGTGTGTTCTAACCCTGGGTTAACTCAGACCTGCTGTTCCCAGCTGGGGTCCCTCTTCCAGGTGGGCTGCAAGAACTCAGTTGGGCAGACACTTAAACGATGGGTTCACACTGGTCTGAACGGTCTCCCACCTGCACCCCAGCAGCCATGGCTCCCCTCTTCAGGCTGCTCAGACACAGCCACTTTGTTCCCGGCCTCCTGTTCCCGCCGCTGCCTCTGCTGCACCATTCGGGGCTCAGGTGCAGTGTCACCTCCTGACCTTTTCATCTAAATGAGAGGCTGTCAGCGGCAGTATGGGCTCATCTTCTTCTCCCTCATCTCCCTTAATTCAATTTGCATATATTATCCGTGCACAGCACCTCCCCGCTCACACGAGGATGGGAGGGGCGCTCACTCTTTCCGTTCTTGGGTTCCCGGAGCCTCAGTGTGGGCCCTGCTGACATTTACTGAATGACCGGGAGATTATACCTACAAATTCTGTTGAACTCTCCTTCTCTTTCTCTAGAATCTCATTTCCCAAGTGGTGATTTGTTTCTTTTTGAGGTAGGCGCTGCTCTTTCAGGATGCTGTTTTTCTTCCAGGGGTCACAGGTGCCTGGTTTTCTGCTTGTGGCTGCTGTGGTGACCACCCACTGGTGGACACTGATTCCATTCACTGCCACTTCCTCTGGCCGTGGCAGGGCCAGGAGGAACCTCCCGCAGGTGGGATGCACGGAAGGTTTTCTTCTTTGTGTGGCTGCTCCTATCTCTCCGGGGGCTTGCTGGCTGCCTGGGGAGTGGGTCTTTCCCTTCATCTGGAAACAAATACTGAGGCTTCCCACTACCCAGGATAGGCAGAGGCTGCTTGACTCTGCATCTCCAAGTTCAGGAAACCAGTGAATCACTGACAGCTGCCCCAGGGTCCCTCCATTCCCCAAACCCATTGATGTGAACCTGGGGGTGCCCCATCCCTCTCTGGGCTCTGCAGTTTAGTTTGCAGGCCCCTGGCCTTGCATCTATATAAACTTAATCCTACACGTTTTCTGTCTTTCCAAAATTATTTTAGAATTCCAGAACATTGATGTACACATGTATTTTCAAGCACAATTATACACTAATCTTTTAAAAAGTTTTTCCTGGTGACTCACACCTGTATTCCCAACACTTTGGGAGGCTGAGGAAGGCTAATTGCCTGAGGTCAAGAGTTCAAGACCAGCCTGGTCAACACGGTGAAACCCTGTCTTTACTAAAAAATACAAAAGAACTAGCGAGGCATGGTGGGGGGTGCCTGTAGTCCCAGCTACTCAGGAGGCTGAGGCAGGAGAATTGCTTAAAGCTGGGAGGCGGAGGTTGTAGTGAGCCAAGATTGCACTACTGCACTCCAGCTTGGGCGGCAGAGTGAGACTCTATCTCAGAAAAGATAAAAATAATAAAAATAAAATAAAAGGTCTTTCCATCACATGACACTTGGGGCGAATGGTGAGAGGAGCTGCCTGGGTTTCGTCTCTGCCAAGTGATTCCACATCTGTCCCTACACCATCCCCTTCAAACTCTTTGAGGTTGGCAGGCCCAAGCACCAAGAGATGAGGAAACTGAGGCTCAGGGAGGTGAAGCCACTTAACCCCAGCTTGGTGTGCTGGCACTGGCGCCAGAACGAGCCCTCCTGTCCCTTCATCCTGGTCTCTTTCTACTGCCTGGGATGGGGAGGGTCAGAGCAGGGTCCCTGGAGGAGCAGGCAGGCTTCCAACTGTGGGCCTCGGACTGGTGAGTGGACAAGAGTCTCCCAGCCCACGGAATCTCACCCTCCACCTCCAGATGAGGAAACAGAGCCGTAGGGGTGCACCTTGTCCAAGGGCACACAGAAACTCAGTGGTGGCACCAGGACTCAAATCAAGGTCTCCTGATTTCCAGTCCTGGGCGTGCTTCCTTGCAGCAGGCCACCCAACTACACAACACTGTCAGGAACATGGCTGTGCTTTGGTCAAGGAACAGGCCGAGGTGGACATTGGGCCAGAGGGACTCGGTGAGTTTGTGGCGCAGGCGCGCAATTCCACGTATCATGTAAACACAGCTATGCAGCCACAACATGGGAAGGCCATCTGTGGCCCTAAGCCACTGCTGTCTGTAAAAGGTATAACTGGCCTGTTGACACTGCACATGCATGCTCAATCCCAGAGAAAGAGAGAGAGCCAAAGCCGTCCGCCTTGCAGACAGGAGGTAGCCAGGACACAGCTCGGCTTGTTTGTGCCCAGAGAAAGAGTGACACTGCTGGCCCTGAAGGCAGGGAGAGCCGGCCACGCAGCTGTGGGTCCTCTCAGCAGAGGAGCTGCTGGGCTAAGCAGCCGAGACAGCAGACAGTGTGAGAGCAAGCTGCCGCTGGGAGAGCAGCATAAGAGCCAGTGGAAGTGAGCTGCCGATGAGAGAGCTGCTGAGCAAAACTACATTTCACCTACCTCTGGCCCCTGCCTGTTCTTTCAGCTATCTGCTCATCCAGCCACTCCCCTCCGGCCTCAGCATGGGCTGGACCCTAACCCTGAGTATGACATTTGGCATAGCAGTGGACCCGACAATCACCTGGACTCCGGCTCTCCCACAGGCCTCAGAGCAAGGCAAAGTGTGCCTGTTGCCCAAGTCCCTGTTTCTTACTTCCCTGCACTTGCAGATCAAGATGAGTGGGTCAAGAGCCAAGATTTCCTCTGACTGCAACTTAGGACAGCTGCAGGCGCACAGAGAGGGCCTGGCTGCACCTGGGGACAGCAGTGGGCACTGTTGGTCAGCACGTGACAGAGGGGCCAGGTGGACGTGGCTGCGGGCCTGATGGATGGGTGGTCATCAGCAAGGGGCGAGAGGAATGAGAGAGGATAGATGAGGGAAGGAAATAAGCTGAGAAAGAAGAATGGGAACACTCAGAGACAGAGGGAGATAGAGAGAGACAGAGTCTGAGTAACCCAGAAAAACAGAGATGGAGAGACAGAAGGAGAGGCATAAAAAGAGACAGAGACAGATGGAGAGACAGGAGAGAGATAAAGAGACAAAGGGAGACAGAGAAGGAGAGGGACAGTTAGGCAGGCACAGACAATTGATGCAGAGAGACTGAAAGAGACAGGGCAGAAGACAGAGTTTGATTCACAGACACAAGGACAGGGAGAGAGACAGAAGATGTAGCTTTCAGAGCGCGGTCTCAAACTGAAATGCCCGCCACAGCATCTGAGACAGGTGGGGGGACCATGCCGCAGCGTGGGGCCATCTGAGGCCACACTAGGGTGCCCGCGCCCCCGGCAAGCCCTCCACTCAGACCTGCTGCTGCATATCTTTGCTGGCTTTGCTGGCACTGCACTGGCCACACAGGCACAGCTGAGTGCAGGCTTCGGCTCCTGCAGACCGAGAGTGAGACCCCCCCGCTCCTGGATGGAGGGGGCGTGGGTGGTGGTCAACCACACAATTCAGACCCAAACTCTGGCTCTCCCACACTCCAGCTGTGTGAACTTGGACCAGTTCCTTAGCAGCTCTGTCACTCAGTTTCTACAAATAAGGAGCATATTAATATTTACCCAGCAAAGCTGCCGTGAGGACCATGTGAGGTAATCTATGTGAAATGCTAACTCTGCCTGGCGCTTGGAAATTGTACATGAGAAACCGGTTAAGCCAAACAAAGGGTGACTGTGTGGATGGGCTTGGGATTGGGAAAGAAAGACAAAAAATAACGTGGAAGGGACCAGCAAGAGGGGAAAAGCACAGAAAGGAAGGGACAGGTGCTGGGGACCGAAGGGCCAGGAGAGCAGTGAGGAGTAGCCAGGCCTGATTCGAATCCCGACTCTGTCAACGGCCAGCTGCCACCTGGAGAGAGGCTGCCCCTCTCTGGGGCTCCAGTTCCCCATCGGGGTGAACAAAACACAAACCAGGGAAAACGTGGGTGCATGCCGAGAACGCTAAGATTTCTATTCCCCACATCTGGACTCAATAGGGAAGTATGAGCTTGTGCAAATGAAAGAGGCCTGGACCTCTGCTCTGAGAACCAAGTGCTGAAACGGGCACTACCTCGATGGAATTTCAAGCAATTGCGGGGCATATGGTTCCCATTTCCAGGAAGGAAAACCGCGTCTCCAGGCAGCGCACCACCCTGGCCCCATCCTGGCTGCAAAGCCCACTGAGCCCCTCCAGGCCAAGGCCATTTGCTGCGGTTCTGAGTTGCTGACAGCAGAGGGCGCTCCCACTCCACTGAAAGCAGAAAACCAAGGTGGCCAGTGCCTGAGGACTGTGAAACCTCGCTGGGGACAGGCACACCCAGAGCAGGAGGGAGACGTGGTCCTTCTTCTCCTTCTCCCTCACATACAATAAACGGTTCATATAACATTGGTGCAGGGGCTGAACGTATTGAGTACTTTCCTCAGAAACCGGCTGCAGCCCCTTTGTGCCTTTGATGAGCAGGATGGCCCATGCATCCTCCAGCTTCTTGCAGACAGGGCCTGAGCCCACCCGCCGCACATCCTCCCCACAGCCGCCTAGCCCTCCGCCTCCACCTCCATCCAACCCATCTTCTCTCCCATTGCCAAAGTGGTCTCCCCAGAATCCATTTCTGGACATCCCTCCTTTCCCAGCCCCCCATGGTGCCCATGGCCTGCAGGACCCACCACCTCCCCAGCCTGGCAGCGTGGGACCCTCTGCAAGTGTCTGGCTCACTCCCAGCCACAGCTGCAGTCCTACGGCACTGTTCTTTGCCACCAAAGCTCATTCCTGCCCGAGCCTGCCCCCAGCTTGACCACAGGATCGCCTTTCTAGAAAGCGCACCTTCCAGTCTCCTCTCCGCCAACCAACAACAGGAGGCAGCAGAGGCCGGTGGGAGGGCGGGCGCTCTGGGGAAGACCTGGGTGCTACTGTCTCCTGTGCTAATCCCACAACCTTTGACAAGTACTCAAACCCCTAGCTATCACAATGGACTTGTCTGTTAAACAGGAATATGTAAAGTACCCTTCATTTGTTGTTTCCTGGTTCAAGTTTGTGAGATAATGTAGGTGAAATTCCAGGCACTTAGACCACCACCCACGGCACAGAATGCCATTATGGCCGGCGTGGTGGCTCAGTCCTGTAATCCCAGCACTTTGGGAGGTCAAGGCGGGCCAATCAGAAGGTCAGGAGTTTGAGACCAGCCTGGCCAACACAGTAAAACCCTATCTCTACTAAAAATACAAAAAATTAGCTGGGCATGGTGGTGGGTGCCTGTAATCCCAGCTACTCAGGAGGCTGAGGCAGGAGAACTGCTTGAATTCGGGAGGCGGAGGTTGCGGTGAGCTGAGATTTCACCATTGCACTCCAGCCTGGGCAACAGAGTGAGACTCCATCCCAAGGAGAGAGAGAGAGAGAATGCCATTACACCCATCACAACCCAACTCAAATGCTACCTCCCCCATGAAGACTGTCCTATCTCTTGCCTCTGCAGCCCCTCCAGAAATGGCTTCTCTTTCTTCTGCAATCCAGCTTCCACCTCATCTCTCCCCCTCTCCCGACACATAGGCTCTCCCTGTCCTATACTCTGCAAGTCTCACCCCTTCCCAGGCTGTGCGTTTAGGGGCAAGGCCTGGATCTGATCTGTCTCCTTCCCCCTGCAGGGCCTGGCGTGCGGTGATGCTCAAAACACGAACGAACGCAGGCACTGTACTGACCGATATGAACTTAGCCTTTCAACCGTGAGCTCCCTACTGCACTCAGACCACGTAACGTGTCCTCAGGAGAGGAAGATGAATGAAACAATCTTCGGGCAGCCCACGCCCACCCAATCATGTTACTGTGCTCAGACAACAAAGGAATCCACGCCCTCACCCTGTGGTCTCCCTGGGAAGGGGGAAGATGGCATCTTAGGAGCTGAGAGCCATCCTGGGTCCCCCCACCCAGATGCCTCCACACTAATGATGCCCATTCCTAGGGACCTCCACCCAAAGGACTGCCTCGTCCTCATGGTGGGGACTCCACCACCATCCTGTTCTAGGACCAGCGCATCCTTAGGTGCCTCAGGATGAGTCCTGGAGTTACCCAGGGACTTGGAACCTGAGATCTCAAGCTGCCAAACTTCTGCTCCATAAAGGCAACGGGGGAAGATGAATGTGGGCATCTCTAGGCACCCAGCACACAGCGGGTACCCAGTAAATACTGATCACAGTCACACTTAGTGGGTGACACTGGCAGCCCCTCAAGAGCAACACGAATTGGGGGTGAGACTTATTGATGGCTTTTTATAAGGCTGAGTTGGGAGTCAAAATGGAAGAGAAAGAGGTGCCTACTTCTGCAGGGTGGATCGTGGCTTCGGTCCCTTCAAAACGCCAACTCCCCCTGTTCATTGCTAAGGGAGCTTCTACCAGGTGCCAAGCCCTATCTTGCTCTCATGACTCATTGGATCCTTAGAACCACTGGCCCCGAGAGGCATCACCATCCTGAAATGTCAAATACAGACATAGAGGCCAGCGAGGTCCAAGGCTTGTCGAAGGTCCCTGCACTGGTGGAGGCGCAGCCAGGGTGAGAGCCTAGTTCCTCCGATTCCAAGGCTGGCACTCTTCCCATTTAGTGAAGCCTCCCTCACTCTGGGCCCTGTGGGACTTCTGGGGAGCCTCAGGACTGGAATGTTTATAGCCACCCAACATTGTCTGCGGGACATGGTTTTCTAGAAGGAAACAGGGCCCTCAGCACCCAGTGCTTGGCCCTTTTCATGAGCAGACTCCTCTCTGTACCTGGCTGGATTCACCTTATGATTTGCCCAGCAGCTCCTGGACAGCCCACTCGGGCTCTGCCACCTGGACCTACTCATACCTCCAGAGGCTTCAATCACCTCGCTGTGACTATAGAGACATGATCTGGAAAACCCCCAAAATGAAGGGCTGTCTCCCTGCTTTACAGTGAAGCCCTGGGGATGTTAGAAGTTGGCCTCAATGCTGGACGATGATGGCTCTCTCTGCTAAGGTGCAGCTGGGGCACTGTCCCACCCCATGCTGGGCAAGGCCAGGCAGCTGGAAGGGCTTTTTCCAAGGGAAGATGGAAACCTTCTTCTTGCTGATGTAGGAAACCAGAGGTTCCTGAAAAAATAAACTGTAAGCACCCACCAACACAAGAGCTGAAAAGGGCATACAGCATCACGCCACCCAGGTTCTTCCTTGGACAAGTGGGGAAACAGAGGCACAGAGAGGAGCCAGCTCTCCTCCAAGTCACTGGCACGTCAGCAAGGGCGTCGGAGCCAGCGCAAAGCTGACCTTCAGAGCTGCGAGCTCATCCTCGCCTCTTCTCTGCGTCTGCTTCTCTTTCTCTCTCTCCTCAACCCCATATATAAAGCACAAGCTGTCCAGAGCTGTTCTAAGCTTTTCGTAAATATTAACTCATGGAATCCTCATCATATCCTTATGAAGTAGATAAAATCACTCTCTGCAGCGAAGAAACCTGGGACTCGGAGGTTAAATAATTCTGCACAGGTCACACGGCTGGCAGAGTCCAGAGCTGGGATCAATGCAGGCTCCAGGATCACGGGGCAGGGCCTTCCAACCACGGCCGTGTCACCCGGTGCCAGCTGCAGGGACTCAGAGGCTGAGGAGGGCATGGCTGAGGTTCCTCTCTGCAGCTCACCAGGGGGTGGTCCTGCCTTCCTGAGCTTACCCCAGAGGACCCTCCTGCAGCAGGTAGAGCTACGGCCAGACCGGAAAGGAGACAGTCTAGGGGAAGCAGGCCCGTGTTGTGCGTTTCCAGCAATACTTCAGGCCTGGTAGCCACAGCTGGGGAGGCCCAGCTGCGGAATGAGGAGTTTCTGGCTCCTGCCCGCGTTCTACCAGGCCACAGGGTGCCGGGAAACCCATGGCCTCTGGGCTCAGTCTCCCCTGCAGTCAGGAGAGCTCCCGTGGCTCCTCTACAGTCCTTTCCAAGTCTGGTAATTTAGGATTTTGATGGAACCGCGGTGTTTCTTGACGGAACAAAAGTCTTAAAGCAAGTCTGCAAAAGCTTGCTGGAAAAGGGTCCAAGTCTCCATGGAAAAAAGCCTATTGCTTCCAACAGTGTTTTGGCAAGAATAAAACACTGAGCGTGTCCAGACTGGACTTCTCCTGAGCAAGCGGGGAAAGAAAGAAATGTGTGTGAATGTGTCTGTTACGGGCCCGACGCTGTCCGTTATCCACCTTCCAACTGGCTTCAGAGAAGACATGAATATTTCCATCCTGCTGGTGAGAAAACAGTCTCCCGTAGCTGCAGCGGCTGTCCCAGTGGCAGACCTGGCCCCCCAGGGCCTGTGGAGAGCTGTTCACTTTTTTGGGAACGCTGACTGCACCCCACCTCCGAAGCTCAGCTGAAGCCCCCGCAGCCTCCAGGAAGCACAGGATCATGTTGGGATGGAGACGGTTCCCGCTCTGAGCCCTCGGTGAGTGTTTTCTCCCTCTGACATTCCCTGGCTAATGTGGCGTGGTCCATGCAGCTTCCTGCTGGCTGTCTCCTCTACTCCTAGGCTTCCTCTAAGCCTGAGCCCCACAGCACATCCTCTAAACTCACCCGCACATCGCCAGAAAGCCCCAGTCCACACACCTGTGAGCGAAGGCCCTCTCCACGCTGAGCTCATCTTGTTCCCGCACCATCTCTCACCCGGACCCAGGGCTCGCCCGTGTGTCAACAGAGGACTGGTCAGGGACTGTGCTGCAGGTGCAGCTCAGGCAGGGAAGACTCAAGGTGAATAAGGAGCGTTATGTTAAAAAATCCAGGGGCCTACATACGCGTGGGGGTGGGTGACTGAAAAGCAAACAAATGCCCTGTGGGTGACCAAGATTATCAGGGTGAAAAGTAGGGGGTTCTAGTGGCACAGAAGCAGAGGCTCTGGGACAAGCCAGGGAAACCCAGGAAGACTTCTGAGCGAAATGCTTGAGCAAACAGTGTTTCCAAAAAAAAAACATTTCTATGCAAATCTTTGTGGCTGGATGGCTGGGTGGGGGGGCACGCAACTGAAGCAATGAATAGAATACAGGAATGGATACGTCCGTTTGCCTTTTCACATATTTCTAATCAGACAGTAGGTTCCTTAGGTCAGAGATCATGCTTATAGTTTTTGGATTATTTATGGTTTTATCAGCCAGGCATGGTGGTGCACGCCTGTAGTCCCAGCTACTCAGGAGAGGCTGAGGCAGAAGAATCGCTTGAACCTGGAAGACGGAGATTGCAGTGAGCTAAGATCACGCCACTGCACTCCAGCCTGGGTGATAGAATGAGACTTCATCTCAGAAAAAAATAAAATAAAATAAAAAATAACAACAAAAACCCCAACGTTTTAGATTTCTTCAGAATTTCTTCAGAGTTTCTGCCTGAGGCAGAGGGCACTGCAGGGCTGCGGTGTGCCTCTGCAAAGCCTGGGCACTGTGTGTGGCCTGGCTGGGGACAAGCCCCCAAATTAAAATAGATGTGTTCTTTAAAAACAAACAAACAAACAAAAAGTTCCTTTTGCACTTCAGTGCTGTGTGACTTACACCCACTTCCTGGACTGCTGACGCATAGAACAGAGAACCCAGATGAGGCAAACAAGCCTCCAGGAGCAGAACCACCATGGGCCCCTGAGTGGCCTCCCCCTGGCAGGCTTGGCCCAGCCCCGGATTCAGGCAAGTCTGTCTGGGGAGCACTTTCCCAGGCTGATCCCAGCTTCCGGCTTCCCCCCAACCCAGGTACCACATTGGTCCTGGATCTGGTTCTGATAACTGGCTTCCATATCCCCCTTCAGATACAGCTGCCTCATGTCGTGATGCAACTGGGCTCCGCCTATGCTGCTGTCCTTTGGGGGGTTCCCAGGCCACGGATTCATCCACTGTCCTTACAGGGGATTTAGCTTTAGGGCATGGGATTTGAAGGAGTCACCTCTTATTCACTTATTCATTTAGCAAATGAGTCTCAAAGGCCACCTCTGCCCCGGCTGGACAGTAAGCACTGTGCACCTGCAGCCAGCTGTGGAGTTGACTTCGTAAATATCCACCACGTGTTGGCAGGCATTTCCTGCTAAACCCCCGGGACCCTGTGCCTCAGCCTCCCTAGACACGGCCTACACTGGGCACTCTGTGGGTGCTGCGGGAAGACTGGATGCCTGGAAGCTCGTTACAGACTCCAGGCCAGGGACAGGCTCCACCCCTGACTGCACCCTCAACTGACAGCCAGTGTGGACCCCACATGTCTGGGCCTCACACCTGAATCACTGCTGAGCCAGCCACACACTTTGGACGTGAGTCTCAACCTTCTTCTGGCTTCTGCAGCGCAGCCCTGCTGTGGGGAAGTTCCGCAAGCCCCACTCACTGCTGCACAGGATTGAAATAAGACCCCTGCTTGCTCGAGCACCAGAGCTGCACAGCAATCCACACTTCTGTTACCCAGAGCCTCAGTTACTCCAAAGGCCACTTTTATATCCTCACAATGTGAAGGAAGGAGCAGAGGGCTCACAGAGAAAGCAAACAAATGACCAGAATCTACAAAAACAAGTGAAAACTCTCAGAAGAACCAACAAATGCAAATCCTAATGACCAGGGTAGGAGGTAGGAGTTTTGCTTATTAAAGTTAAAATGATTAAAATTTAATATACAAACAAACAGAAATCATGTTTGGGAGCCTGCGCTGGGGAACAAGGCCAGTCCCTGCCTCCCTGAATGAAAAGGAACCTTTCGGAAAGCAATGCGAGCGTGGGCGTTCAGAGCCATCGGCAGGTTCATTTGCTTTAACCAATAATTTCACTTCTGGGAAAGCAGCCTAAAGAAATAATAATAAATTTGAAAATAAATAAATAAAGCCTTAAGTTTAAAAATGTCCATCAAAGCATTGCTTCTTTTTTTTTTACACCGAGTCTCACTCTGTCGCCCAGGCTGGAGTGCAGTGGTATGATCTCGGCTCACTGCAGCCTCCGCCTCGTGGGTTCCAGAAATTCTCCTGCCTCAGCCTCCCAAGTAGCTGGGACTACAGGTGCATGCCACCATGCTGAGCTAATTTTTTGTATTTTTTAGTAGGGACGGGGTTTCACTGTGTTATCCAGGATGGTCTCCATCTCCTGACCTCCTGATCTACCTGCCTCGGCCTCCCAAAGTGCTGGAATTACAGTGTGAGCACTGGGCAGCACGGTTTTTAAAAGTGAAAAACTGGAAACGATTGTAAGTGATCAATATCTGGACAGTAGGTACCTGAGTTATGGCTTATTCACTCAAGGGAACGCTGTGCCGTCACTTAAAACAACCTCTAAAGACTTCATGGCAGCACGGAGAAAACACTGCATGTCAGAACAGCAAACAGGACACACCACGGAATATAGGCTGCGAGGCTGTGGAAGGAGACTTCCCGTGTGAGGATCTTCACGGGAAATATGCTTCTGTGCCCACTGCAGTTGTATCAGGATGGCAGGATTACAGGCTATGTTTTGCTATTTTTCAAATATGTTACACTTAAATGAAGGATAAAGAACCAGTCCCTGTAGAACTAGAGAGTCACATCCTGCAGGAAGACAGGATGGGGCAGACTCCAAAGGAGCGTCTCACACATGGGCTAGGCAAGAGGGCCTAGCCCCAGCTCTTGGGATCCATTGCTCCAGGTCAAAAGGAACTCAGTGAATGGGCCTGGGAAGAGAGGACTGAAAATCCAGCACCAGCTGCCGTTTGGGAAGGTGGAGCTGGGTTTGGATTCACAGTGCTTGGGCAGAGACCCCCGCTCCCCAGTGGAACCTCGAGCCAGCAACAACAGCAGCACACGTGGCGGAATCCAATCGGAGGACTCGTCCACTGCTACCTGGCAGCGGTCACAAACAGCCTCCACCTGGCCTCCTCAGACATGTCGGTTGCCATGGTAATCTACATCCAACAGCCCGAGCGTAGGCCAGTTCACAACACTTGGTGACGGTGGCTCAAATGCAGGTCACCAAGGCCACTCCTGTCACCCCTCGCCCTCCCTTTTGTTTGAGAGCCCAGGTAACTGAGGAGCGGGGAAGTTATGCAGCTTGCCAAGTAAGATGCCAGCCCTCTGAGGCAGCAATGGGGAGTCTGGAGTCCAATCCAGGGCTCTCTTAAAACCTGTCTGGTCTGGAAACCCTAAATTTTGCCCTGGTGCAGAGAATGACAATACCTGCAGGTACCGAGACCACAGCCTTCCCAGCACAACTTATATTTAGGGTGGGAAATTAACACGCTCTCTGCGCCAGCCCTTGCCTGCCACATGCACATGCATGCACAAACATACATGTACACACACAGGCATGCATGCACTCACACACAAGCATACACAGAGCGATGGTCCCAGGTACCCTCTCCCTCTTTTCTGTGGAAAGCCATATTGATAAATGAGCACAGACTGTAAATACCTTTTCTCCTCGAGTTCCCTTTTCACCTCGTTCTCCTTGGAGACCCTGCCGGGAAAATAAAAAAAAGAGCAGTGACCCAACATCTTAGTCTGGCTTCTCTGTGCTCACCATGGGAGGGTCTGTGGAGAAGCTGTCTGGCACTTCCAGCCCAGGGTGGCAGGGATGGTGACAGTGAAGACCCCGTCTCCCTGTGTGGTCTAAGGCCACAAAGCAGCCACTGTGTGATCTGGGCCTAGGCAGCAGAGGCAGGCCACTTCCAGAGTGAGACCTGAGTTCCTGGGCTTGTCCCTTGGCTTAGGCTATCCAGGTCCTCATGGTCATAGATTGGGACATAGCCTGGCTCCTGAGCTCAAGTGACCAAGGACAGAAATGTGGCTTCAGAGTCAGTTTCCCCCATCATACCACGCCCGTGATGCCTCGTCCCTGGTTCCCAGGTTCCCAACACTGAATCCAAGAATGGCTCCTTTAAGCCAATGCCCCTCCTCCCTCAGGGATAGGGTCAGTGTCTATCCCTATTGCTCATTCCACCTTCATCTAGAGCAACACCCAGACCCTGTGCTGTGGACTCCCTGCCCCTCATGTGCAGGCGAGGTGGGAACATCAGCCAGGATGTGGGGTTCTCTGGGTGCAGGATCTAAAACATGACACCCCTGTTCCACCCCACCCCATCATCCATGGTCACTCCATCCTCTTACCACGCTTTACTTTGTTGACAGTACTCAGCCCTGGATGCTGCATTTTCTGCCTCCCTCAAGTAGAATGGAAGCCCACAAAGGCAGTTCCTTCAATATGGTATCCCCAGAGTCTAGAGCAGAGCCTGCCACATGGTAGGCACTAATACTCATTTGTTAAGTGAATGACTGACTCAGTGAGTGACTATGTCGATCCCTCATCTAGCACAGGAACCTTGGAAGGGTTGTGTCTGAGGGCTATTGCCCCACTCCGAGAAGCAGAAGGCCCAGCAGTGCATGCCCTGCTCTTCTCAGGTACACAAATCACCCAGTCAGGCACTGGGGCCGCCCATACGAGCTGATTTGAAAGCATAGCTTCCCCCAGGCAGTGGCCTGCAGGTCAGGCAATGGCACAGCGCAGGGCCTGCTGGATAGGCAGGAACGTGTCCTATTTAACTATGAACTCCCTGTGGGCTCCACTCTCTTTTCTCACCTTTCTTGGAGAGGAGACCCTGGGGCATTCAATGGAAAGATGGCAGAGATAGCAGGTACCACCCAAAGCTCCTTGTTGATTTCAGGAATGATACACACATGACCTAGATAGAGTACAGGGCCCAGGCCATGGATGCTGTCCTAAATAGTAGAACATCTGCAGGGCCATCCAGGCCTAGAGAATGAGCGGACATCTTTGTTGTTATAATTTCATCAAATATTTTGGCCAGACACACAGAGGTCAGAGGTCTTCAGTGTCCCCCTGGCAACACAAGCTGCTTTGTTTGTAAATGACATTTTACATGGCTTCATTTGAAGAGAATCTCAAATCTTTTTTTTCACTTTAAGTTCTGGGCTACATGTGCTGAACATGCAAGTTTGTTACATAGGCATACATGTGTCATGGTGGTTTGCTGCACCTACCAACCTGTCATCTCGGTTTTAAGCCCTGAGTGCATTAGGTATTTGTCCTAATGCTCTCCTTCCCCTTGTCCCCACCCACTGACAGGCCCCAGTGTGTGATGTTTCCCTCCCTGTGTCCATGTGTTCTCATTGTTCAATTCCCATTTATAAGTGAGAACATGCGCTGTTTGGTTTTCCGTTCCTGTGTTAGTTTGCTGAGGATGATGGTTTCCAGCTTCATCCATGTCCCTGCAAAGGACATGGATTCATTCTTTTTTACGGCGTCATAGTATTCCATGGTGTATTTGTGCCACATTTTCCTTATCCAGTCTATCATTGATGGGTATTTGGGTTGGTTCCAAGTCTTTGCTATTGTAAATAGTGCTGCAATGCACATATGTGTGCTTGTGTCTTTACAGAGAATCAAGCATAGTGTTAGATGTTCAAGAAGCCATTTTGCTCCCTGTATACCGTATCTGTTTGTTCATCTCTTTATTCATTGGACATACTGAACACCTATTATATGTCTGGCACTGCTCCAGGGGCTAAGAATTCAGTAGACTCCACCCACCCTTCCTCCAAGAGTACAGGACTGAACAGGCTAGGGAAAATGAATTATTTAGATTAAGGATCAAAAAATCCTGGAATGCTGGCTAAAAATGCAGATTACTGGGATCTACCCACTTTGTTATGTGAGAAAGGGGTCCCAGGGATATGCATTTAAACTTGTTCTCTGGGTGATTCTTATGGACTGTAACATCTAAGTATTTCTGGTCTAAGAAAGGAGAGACCAACCCTTCATTGGCATCAATAAGGCAAAACAGCATTATTGTCTAGATGCAGGTGGAGGAACTTGCTAGAACCTGGTTCTTGGTTCCTGGAGAAGGGGTAGAGCCCCTGCCCAGACAAGTGCCTTCACTTACAGGAGCTCCGCCATGTCCGGGAAGTCCAGGTGGTCCTTGGGGCCCCTGCAGAAGAGCATTTACAGAGAAAAGTGTCGCGGATGGAAGGGAAAGGCAAGCGCAGCGGCGCAGCTCAGCAGTCCCAGGTGCGGTGACAAGAACAGCTGCCTCTCATCCCACCACGTGCTGCCCATACTGCTCGTGCTGGTCTCACCAGCAGACACCCCCCCGACCTTTGCTTCCCCTCTCTATTCAGAAGTCATGCTATCTGCTGCCTGGTGGAGCCCTGATTCACACCCAGATACTCTTGACTTCAAGGAACAGCTAACGGTGTGTGCCTATGAGCCACCACGAGGCCAGATGCAACTATTCCATTTCACTCTCCCTGGGCCCCTCAGCCTCCCCAGATCAGGCCTGGATATGTTCACAGCTTCTGAAACATTACAACTGATTCCCGTGGCTCATCATTCACACTTTGCCATGGGCTCAGTACAGCCTGGACAAGTCCCGACACAGAGCCCCGCAGAAGTCTGCAGACCTGGAGGCGCCTCTGCTACCCAGACCTTGCAAGGCTATTGCCTCTGAACGACTAGCTTGAAAATAGCTATGAAAGGCTGCTAAAATAACAACGTGCATTCATTCCACCAAGGGCATCCCAATTTTTCATCTAGCCTACTGCAATAAAATATAGTAGATAAGGAGAAACACACAATGCACACATACATGCATTCAGCACTTCATTAACTTTAGTGGAAAACAAATGACATTAGTATAGTCTTCAGGACCACAAATAGGGGAATGGTATGTATTACAATACACCCATATGAATGTGACATATTATTGTATCCACATATGATTGGATACATCCAACACATCCAATTCTGTGCATTGATTAAGAGAATGTATGGGGCCCATCTGTATTTACATAGAAAGATGCTTTTCAAGTCTTGTTAAATGGCAAAGATAAATGACCAAGTATGATATAAACACATTTTTGTAATAATTTAAGAAAAATCACTTCTATGTGGATATACACATACAAATGTACATGCAGTTATATGAGAAGGGGAGGCAGGGAACCTAACTGAGCATCTCTTCTGCACCTAAAGCAACTGGCTTTGCACTGGGACTTATCCCTGCAAGCATCAGGAGGGCCCAGCTCATAACAACACTTACCCGCATGCCGACCTCACCCGGTAGCCCCGGCTCTCCCAGCTCTCCGGGCTCCCCCTGAACAAACACAACAGCACAAAGTCATCGGCAGTGGGACACAGGTCCAGGCATACCAGAGCAGCCCACAGCCTCCCAGAGCCTCTGCTTCCTGCAGCTCAGAACTCATCACAGAAACAAGGTAACCCCCAGTGAGCAGGGCCCAGGCTCTCCTCAGATGCTTTTTCTATAAGCAAAGAAGCTGACCTTCGCTGCACATGGTATTTTTTTTTTCTCTTTAGAAACAGGGTCTAATTCTGTCTCTCAGACTGGAGTGCAGTGGCACAATCATAGCTCATTCATTATAAACTCAAAATACTTGGCTCAGGCGATCCTCCCACCTCAGGCCACCAAGTGGCCTGGGCTACAGGCAGCATCACTGCACCAGGTTGTTTTATTTTTTGTAGAGATAGAGTCTCGCTTTGTTGCCTAGGCTAGTCTTGAACTCCTAGCCTCAAGCGATCCTCCTGCTTCAGCCTCCCAAAGAACTGGGGTTACAGGTGTGAGCCACCATGCCCAGCCACACAGTATTATCTCCACTCCCACTCACTCCTGTGGCTGGAAGCCAACAAAATTAAATCTGGAGAGAGCAGGGGAAAGTATAAAAACTGCACCACCCTGATGGCTGTCTTCACGGAAAGGACGCTGGCCACCTAGAGTGGGGTGAGAAGAGAGTCTAGGCTCCATGGAACTTTCCTTTCTCCCTTGTCTCCAGGAGTTTAGACCACCTGTCCTGAAGTGCTGCCAGCTGTGGACCTGAGCACTGCTCATAAACCAGGTTCCCTCTCGGATCATATGCAGCTGAACACGGTGAAGGGATCAGAGAGGTGAAGGACGCAGAACTAATGTCCACTTGGACTCTTGGTGGAGAGGAGACTGACCCACCAGAGCTGAGATCACTTTGAGCTTGGGTTGCTGGAGGATGTTGTCGCTCAGAGGCAGGTCAAATGAAGAGGTGGGGTTTGGGGTAATGATCAGAGGAAAGCTGGCTGGCCACATAGGGTGTGGGGTGCTGCTTGGGTCTCACTCTGACTCTTCTAGCTACAAACTGGGGTCTTAAGTAATTCCTTTGCCTCATTGGGGCCAGTTCCAAGTCTAGGTATGGGGGATAACAAGGCTGCCTTACAGAACTACTTGTTAACTAAATGAGAAAATCATTTCCAAGGATAGGCAGGCAGTACTGGGGGCAAAGCTGCTGCTGGTCTTGTCACAGCTATTAGGCTGAGCTCCTGGCATCTGGGAGGATCCTGATACAAATAAGTCCCCGCGTAAGCCTGGCCCTGGCAATGTCACCCACTTGAGGACACAGGGCTCTGATCAGGAGGTCACCAGCCCAGTGCTGCCTTATGAGCCAGGGCAGAAGGACGGAACTTACTCTCATGCCTTTGCTGCCATCTCTCCCAGGGGGGCCGGGCAGACCCATGGAACCCTAGAACCAGAAAAAGAGAACAGCAATTAGTACAGAATGACTGAGACAGCCTCTCAGATTGCTAGTGCAGCAGAGCACCTGCCAGGAAGGGACGGAAACTGTGGCCAAGACTGCCACTCAAAACATTGGTCCACAAGCCTGCAACATGGGCATCGCTTGGGATAGCATAAAATATAGATTCCCAGGTTTCACATCAGATCTACATCAGTGTCCACATTATAGCCACATACCCAGGTGATCTGTATGCACCTGCCATGGGAGTAAGCAGCTCTGGTCCATAGCCCTACCTAGCTGGAGGTGTGTCCCTTCTTCTCTCCGGGCTTGGTGTCACATGTGTAAAGTAGAGGATTGGGCTGCAGCGGGGCTCTCAACCTTGGCACCATAGTCATCGGGCTGGATAAGCCTTTGCTATGGGGCCGAGCTGTGCCCTGTAGGATGCTCAGCTGCATCCCTAGATGCCGGCAGCACCTCCAGGGATGAAAACCAAATATGTCTTCAGATATTGCCAAACACCTCCTGGGTGGCAAAATCCCTACTGGTTGGGAACCACTGGGCTAGAAAAGGTATTCAACTTGTTTTAATTTTAGCTGGGACAAAACTCTTTCTAAGGAATCTCATGCAGACACGCATGACATGCATAAACACAGAGCAGCTGTGGAAAGTAGGGGGCTAGACCAGCTCCTCACCCCCCTTTCTATTCCACACACTTCCTGGAGAAGGCGTGGGGAGGCAATTTAGAAACAGGAAACTCTAGCACCTCTAAGCTCCCACCCAGCTCCAACACCTCTTGGTGCCAATCAAAGGATCCAGCCTGAGACCTCTCGCCCCGCTCCCAGCTCACCATCAGTGTCTGTGTGACACTGAGCAAGGCTGCACCTCTCCCTGGGCTGTTGACATCTATACAGTGAGGGTGCTGGATATTCAGTGAATGAATGAACACTCGAATCTCCATGTAAAGTTTACAAAACACTATGTGCTGAAGTATATTTCTACACACATCATCTGATTTACTCATCATAATCCTATGAGATATGTATTATTTTCTCAAAGAATATCAGATATATTTCTTGTAGACTTTATCTACAAACACGCATGCACACAGAGGCTTTCAAAATTTCTATGAAGTACCTTCCATGGCCTCAACATTCTCTCTAAGTCAGCATGATATTGAAGAGAAAGATGGACAGACAGATGTCTCTGGCCATAGCATGAGACAGACATGAGTCCATCTCATCTCTAGACCTTCCTGGCTGTGAGACCTTTTTTTTTTAGACATAGTCTCATTCTGTCACCCAAACTGGAGTGCAGTGGCATGAACATGGCTCACACAGCCTTGACCTCTGGGGCTCAAGAGATCCTCCCACCTCAGCCTCCTGTGTAGCTGAGACTACATGCACACACCACCACACCTGGCTAATTTTTGTGTGTGTTTTTTGTACAGACAGGGTTTCACAATGTTGCCCAGGCTGGTCTCGAGCTCCTGAGCTCAGGCAATCCACCTGTTGGCCTCCCAAAGTGCTGAATTACAGGAGTGAGCTACCGTGACTGCTCTTGGCTGTGAGACCTTAAACACACCCTAGAAGGCTCAGGCTCCCACTGGCCTCAGGTCTGAAGTGTGGATATTGCTACCAGCGGCAGGATGGCTGCAGGTGAGGCGAGGTTTGGTAAATGAAAGTGCCCACGCTCTGCTGTGGGGACAGAATTGGGCTTCCCAATTCTGGGTCTCTGTTTTCCCAGAGACCCAGTCCCACAATGATAGAGGAATCCAATGGAAGCACCACACCAGTGCACCTGTGGCCTGAGAAAGAACACCTTCACCAGCTCCTGTGTGCATCAGAGGCCTCCGGGGATAGCCACACAGATTTGCTCTGCTGCCCTTATCTGACCAGTCAACAGTGGAGATACAGGGACTATGCAGAGATGCAACACTGATGTGCTTATAAGTTGTTTGTGGTTCTCAGGCTGGAGACCAGGAGGGTCTAATCCTGGGCCCTGAGGGGCAGTAAGTTCATGTGGGTGAGGCCTGGCAGAGGGGATGTCTCCAGCAAGACAGCCTAGTGAGCAGGCATTCATGGATTGGGTGGGCCGAACACCACTTCTGCAGAGAAGGGTGGGTACTTTTGGGCAAATTGCTTACTCTCTGAGTCTCAGTTTAGCATTATTTTACGTAAAATGGGGACAATCATGGTGTACTAGGGTTCTCTAAATGGACAGAACTAATAGAAAAAAAAAAATATATATATATATATTCAAAGGGGAGTTTACTAAGTAACAGTCAGAAGATCATGAGGTCCCACAATAGGCCATCTGCAGGCTGAAGAGCAAGGAGAGCCAGTTCGAGGGCCAAAACTGAGGAACTTGGAGTGCAATGTTCCAGGACAGGGAGCATCCAGCATGGAAGAAAGATGTAGGCTGGGAGGCTAGACCCATCTCTCCTTTCACATTTTTCTGCCCGCTTTATATTCTAGCTGTGTTGGCGGCTGACTTGATGGTGTGCACCCAGATTGAGGGGGGGTCTGCCTCTCCCAGCCACTGACTCAAATGTTAATCTCCTTTGGCAACACCCTCACAGACACACCCAGGATCAATACTTTGTATCCTTCAATCCAATCAAGTTGACACTCAGTATGAACCATCACACAACTCGGTATGAACCATTATGAAAAGTTGTTGTAAGTATTAAAGTCCACCCAGGTGCTTCACAGAGCATTTCCTAAGTCTCCTCTAGATAAGAAGAATCTGATTTGCAGTCACCATGCTTTATGGAAGCAGAAAGGTTGGGAGATTCTTTGATCAAACAACTTTGTGAAATGCAGAGTTAAACCAAGTGAAGCAAGTTCCTTTACAGTGGGTTTTCTTGAAGGCTTACTCATGCCGTTGTTGATGATTCTTCATGAGGCCCTGGCCTACTGAACCCTTTTCAAGGGCATGGGAAGAGCTTGTGTGTGTCAAAGTGCAGAGCCCATGCAGGGAGAGGGGCTGCTGCTTCTCAGAGCCTCATCTAGGGCAAAACTAGGTCCAAGACAAAATGAACCAGGGCTGTTTATTTTTAAACAGGCTGCCATTGCTTTCATTTCAGCAGGGGATTCAAAGGTGTTAGTTAGAGATTCAACCTTATTTCTAGGGGTAAAAAAGGAAATACTAAGACAGCCTCAGATTGGCAAGTGTTGTATTTAAGTGGGATTTTTGGAAGGCAGGAGACACTCTAATTCTAGTATACCTGTCCATCCTTGGCTAGATACAAAGGGGCAGGTGAGTGGTTTGGGGATATTTCACAAGAGAAAGGATTGTTCAATGGGAAGGATAGGGGATTTCCATCATCTGTTGTTTCCTGGGAAAAGTGGGGACCAGTGGGTTGCTTTTGTGGGTTAAACTATCATGAGCATGTTCCTTGGGAGATGCTGTCATGGCAGGTGCTTTCTCAGCCTCCAGTTACACATGGGCAAAATGAGTCGTCACCTCCCCTCCCCTTGAGTCACTTCCCCATTTGGCTATTTTGGAATTTAAATTTTAAAATCTGAGATTGAAAGCGGTAACCAGTATAGGAGGAGGTGATTTCTACAGCATAGAACACCAATTAAACACATATTTAATAATGGCAGAACCAACTGTTAAAATAATATGAATAATATTGTGTTAATGTGTTATGACAGATGTTGCTGGGGATAGTTTATCTATTTCACATCTACAAGGCGCCAGGCACTCAGCACTTTACATCCATCACTGCATTCAACACCTGCCCACAACGGCTCTATGAAGGAGACAGAAGCATCATCTCCATTTCAGTGTTTATGAAACAAAAGCACAGACAGCTGGTCAGCTCTAACCTAATCAGCTCATTAGAGCTGATTACATTAGATTATTTAATCTGCCCAAAGTTACAGTGCTTGTGGAAGAGCCAGACTCCAGGCCCTAGAGTATGCTTCCGAATGTCTTCACAACATTTAACAGCGTCCAGACTCACCTCACTTCCCTGGTTGCTGGGCAGCCCTGCAAGCTCAGTGTTGCTATCCTCAGGCTACATTCAAGCACACTGGGGCACAGGGAGGGGGTGTGACTTTCTCGGGGCTACCCAAGAGTCTACATGGCAGAGGGAGGCAGGCAGGTTGGGGTAGTTCACACCTGAGCATCCAGCCTTAGCTCTCCATCTCCAGGGATCCTGCCATTTCTCTTCAGCCTCCACCAGCCCTGCTCCTGTGGGAATACCAGAAGGAAGACTCCCTTGACTGCCTCACAGGTGGAGAAGTTCTGCATGGAGCCAGGAGATGGTGGTGAGCAATAGATGGGCTCAGCTCCCCACATAGCCTGTGTCTCCAAGGTCCATGCTCTGACCCCTACCTGCCTCCTACACTAACCTGGGCAAATGGTATAACCGTTTCCTGATGGCAGGGACACCAGCCCATGAGCCACATCCCTACAACCCTAGGAATCAATTACAGATTTTCCAATAGCAGGGAGCATCAGAAAAGGAGGAGAACTTCCTCTGAGGGCATGGGCTAGATGGTGCCTCCCTCCACAATCAGGCCTCTGGGTGACTCGCCTGAGGTGCCAGCTACCCACTTACAATGGCAGGTCCTCGAATGACCAGTCTGTTTTCTGGCTCCCATGGGTTGGGAAACCCTGCAGCTGAATGCAGAGGGAGGGATGTCTTGATGGGATGGGTTCCTGCCTTAGGAATGAAGGAGGGGGCAGCAGCGCTCCTTGGCCTCTCCTCCCAGTTGACAGTTCTCTAGCCTTTTTGGTTCTGTCAAATGATGCCCAGTGGATATCTGTGTGAACTTTTCTCATCCACAAGATCGAAGCTCTGTGAGATGTGGAGCAGGACTAAATCACCTCTGCACTTCTGGTGTCTGGCTTCACAGAGTGTCCACAGGGCCACGTGTGCTTCAATTCTTTCTAGAGCCTTGTGGACTTGCAAGGGAATGGAAGACTCTCTTTTAAATTCATCTTATGGGGTTATCTAAGCCCCAGAAACAAAGTGAACAGCAGGGTGTGGTAGAGAGGTAATGGTCCTGAGAGCCAGTGAGCCACAGCTTCACATTGTCCACCCCCACCCTCCCTGCCGCCCCATCACGAAGTACTGGTGACTTTGGCCAAGTTGGTGAAATGCTGAGTCTCTGTCTTCACCTGTAAATAGAAATTGTCCATCTAGTTTCAGAATTTGTGCTTCCCAAGGACATGGAGAACTAGACGTGTTAGTTTTAGATGGCTGGCATAGTAGAAGAAAGGCCATTCTGCTTTGTTCAGAGATGTGGCCACTCTTACTGTGTATTCTAAGAATCACTAGAGGTCTCTATAGAAGTAAATATGTTCTGGGTCAGAGAGGGTAACATTTCTTTTAGAACCTTTTTTTCACATGATTAAGATAACCAAGTCAGTACTGCAAATAGATAGATTTTAAGAAACGTCCCTCCTCAAGTCATTCTGAGATCAAGGCATTTCACTAGAATGATTCCTGCCCTATGAAAATTGCCCCAAGAGAAAGTCAACCTAACACGAATATTTCATTAGTATTAAGATTAGTATCACCGATTCTTAACATTACAAAACACCCTCACCATGCCCCTGTGATAGGCCTTCCAAAATCCCCCAGCTGGACTCACCATCAGATGCCTATAGCAGCTTTGGAAAGGGAAAGTTACAACCCTGGGCTGCCTGTTCACCTTCCACCAGGAAAGTCATTTAACCTCTATGAGCCTAAGTCTCATCATTTCTAAAGTACAGGTTTACATGTTTTCAGATGAGCATTAAATGTGGACATAATTTGCAGACTACAACGTATTATTGCAATGTGAGGTCTTCCATTGTATCTCTTGAAAACTAAGAACACTCATCCAAGTGCATGGGACGGGTCAGGGAGAGGAGTTGGGGAAGGACTGGAGGCCACCCCCCCAAATTGGTAAGGTTAGGCATAGAACGATCTTTAAAAGAATATGTAAAGCTAAGGATCCACAATAAAGCACAGAAGAAAAAAAGGAAAAGAAAGGAAAGAGCAGGAAGGAGGCAAAGAAGAGAGAGAAAGAGAGGACAGAAAAGCCTAGGCTGGGAGGAGAGGGTCTGATTTGCATGCAGCCTCCATCTCACATTAGCAGAGCAGAACAGACTCATTCCCCTCCTGTGTCTTAGCTACTTCCCTGGAAGCAAGAAGACACAAGGAAAAGGAAGGAGTACCTCTGGCTCAAGGTGGCTGGTAAGAGGCCTAGAGAAAATACTTTGGAAATGCTTCGTATACAGGGAAATTCGAAACAAGCATCGGATACTATTATTTTGGGCAGACTACCCAAGCCTCTATTTTCCACCTATAAAAAGAAAATTGACACTCAGGGTATAAGAGAATGACAATGACTGAGATACACTGAAGAAGATAACCACGGTTCAGAGAAGAGGGGCTTCCCTGTGTTCACAACGGCTGTTGTGACTCAAAATCAGGGTTTGGTTCCAAGTTCAGGCTCTGACCTCTTTTCTGCCCCTGCCTCTTCCTCCACCACATATACACTCACTTCCTCCATGACCTCATTTGGAGGCATATCGTGGGGGCAACTATCTAGGAGGAAATTATCCATCTACTCACACCCAACGTGTCAGCATCCAGAGCCCCAGGGATCATCCTGTTACCTCATCAACTAAGACACAGAGAAAGGAGAGAACAAATATTTCTGCTGCTCTTTTGGCACGTTAAATATCAGGCCTTATTTCTAAATGTTAACAAAAAGATTGTTGCATTGCTAGAGATGCTGGTACTAATATTCTTTATCCATTTGGTAGAAGAGAGAGTAGGCTTTTTAGTGGGGTCTTAGGAATATGCTGGGTAGTGATCATGGGCCAGCTGCAGCAACCCCACTTGGGGTTGTGTTAGAGGGGCAACTTCTCAGACCCCACCCCAGACATAATGAATCAGACAGTCTGGGAGTGGAGTCTAGCCAGTTGGCTTAACATGTCCTCCAGGTGATTTGGATGTTTTCACAAGTTTGATAACCACTTCTCAGCACAGACAAATGCAGGCCATGAAGTCTGAAAACATGAACTCAAATCCTGGCTCATCCCCATGAAGAGGTAAAGTCACCTGTACCTGGTCCCAGAAGAATTTTCATTATATATTAAATAGGCTGTAAAACAAGGACAGCAATATTTACCATGAAAGTTAAACTAAATAGCACATGCATGAATCCTCGCAGATAGCAAGTGCTTGCAAATACGAGGTACTATTATGATTTGTAGATGATCTATGAATTCCTTTAGGTCAATTAAAGAAAGGGAAGGTCCTTTATGTTGGCCTCCTGGAATCTGCTTTCTAATAACACTCTCTAGGCTTCCTGAAGGTTTAGGAGTTACGAAAGTCCTTCTCAGGGGGAGGCTGAAGAACTCTGACATTTTGCAGCTGCTGGTCGCCTCTGGGAATAAGACCTCATTAATGCTGAGAGCACAGAAGACATCATTTGGTTTATAAAAAATGGAACACTATGCTGGTGTAATGGCAATTATGCTTAATGTTTATGATCACTTTTTACTAACATAAGTCATCTATTTTCATTAGCTCATTTAAACCTCACAGCAACCCTCCGAGGCAAGTACTATTATAGTTGTTAATTTATACGTGAGGAAAGCAAGGGTTACAGGGCTAAGTAACTGACCTATTGTTACACAGCTACTAAGTGACCCAGCCAAGGTCTAGTTCCAGCCAGTCTGTGACCGGGGTCTGCACCCTGAGCTTCCCTTGCCCTCCCAGTTCAGGAGTCCAGCATTTACCCTTCCCATAAGTGTTCTCACCCTCTTGTGTGAAACCCTCAGTTTTGTGGCCAGTCCATTAGACTTGGCAAGCACCTGAATGTCAGATGGAGCTAAAGGAAAAATGCAGACTCCTATCCCAGCTCTACCTGGGGCCTGTGAACTTCAGAACTTCCCCAGTGTGTCCTTCAGCACCATGGACAGGGCCTGTGGCACCTCTATTTATTCTAACTCTGGGCATTTTGCCCTTAACCTACAAGGCTATTTGAGGGCACATAGGCAGCTAAACTAATTTCCCCTTAAACCCTTTAATTATTGTAAAAATAGAAGGCACTCAACCACAGTTATCCAACTCGATAACCATGAATAATGCACATTAATGCACAGGCTAAGAATAGGAGATGGGGGTGCTGATTAAGCCAGCCATGAACAAAGAGAAAGGGACCCAGAGCTGGAGGCAAATGGTGTAAATATATCTATATCTTAGAAGTTTCACAAATACAAAGACAAATGTATAATTTATATTTTCTGGCTCAGAGGCTCGATAATGCAGTCTTTATATAAAATAAGCTGATTCTTACAAGGTTTTTGAGGGTCAGGAATTCCCAGATATCCACATCACATTGAAGGAGGGGCAGGGAACTGACACTGACCAATTCTGTGGTCAAAAGTGGGGGATCCCCACTCTTGTGTCTTGTGTCAGACAGACCCAGGCTTGGCCCCACTTACTAAGCAGCTCTGTGACCTTGGCCATGGCCCAGCCTTTTTAAACGGCTGTAAGGGACTGAAGCTCATAAACGGAAGAGCCTTGAACATTTAGAGGTCAATATAAGACTGATGTCATGATTCTTCCTTTTCAAAGTCACTATATCATTCCAGATAAAATCACCAATGCTAGCCAATACATTCTACATTGTTGCTATTGTTAAAACATGCCCATCTTATGCCTCCGGGGAGAACTTTAAAAAATCAAAATCTGTGCTATCCTCTTTTATGGCAAATATTTCATCAGTGGCAGAAACCCCCTTAATGTTTTGGGGCTACCACTAACTGGGTAGCTTGTAAACTGCTGAAATGTGTTTCTTGCTGTTCTGGAGACAGGAAAGTCCAAGATGCCATCAGATTTGGTGTCAGGTGAGGGCCTACTTTTTGGTTCACAGATGGCTGTCTTCACTGTTACCTCTCATGGTGGAAGGGAAAAATGGGCTCCCTGGGATATCTTCTACAAGGGCCAATCCAGTCATTCATAAGGGCTGCACCCTCATGACCCAATCACCTCCCAAGAGCCCCACCTCTCAATACTATCACCTTGGGGATTAGGATTTCAACATATGAGTTTTGGAAGCACACACTTTCAGACCATGGTTCCTCTGATAGGTAGAAGTGTCCTATGGTTTCTGGAGACCTTTCTGGGTCACCACTCTGGGAGAGAGGCCCTGAGAAGAAAATCCACATGTCACGGAGCGCAGCTCTCTCCTAATTCTTCCACCCCCTCTGCAGTCCAATTCTACCTCTGAGCAATCTTCTTATCTCACAACTTCAAATAAAGCCTGCCTTTGAAAGACACTGAAGAAAGAACCTGGTTCCGGTGAGAAGGGCCCATTATTTAAGAGTGTGGACAGCACAAACTGTGTCTGTTATGTTGGGATAAGGAACGACCTGACTTCTCTGTGACTACAAACCTGACTGTCACTCAAAGGGCCCCCATCCAATGAGAAGCAGGACTGATAGGAACATACATTCTCTCCACTGGCTGTGACCTATCAGCCATACAGTGGTCAGAGTGATTTTGTTTTCTAAACACCCTACGTCCCCACCCTCCCTTAACTCTTAAGAGTTAATCATTCTCCAAACCTCACACCCCCATTAGCTGTACCTGCCTGGTACCCCAGCACCATGCTGGGTCCTAGGCAGGTACTTGCCATGACTTTGAGCAAGCCAGAGTTCATTATAAACTATTTCATACTCATATAGCCTTTTACAATGAAACCAATCACATGAATATGTGAGCATGTTTTTCTAAGCCTCAGTGCCCCTTTCCATGAAATGGGCATAACGATGCCTTTCGCCTGCAATCCGTGGGAGGAACACATAGGACAATGCCCACAGAAATGCCTGGCCACTTTGATGGTGACTGGACTGGAAGCATCCCTAAGATTTCAGCAGGCAAAGGGGGATGCTGGGTGTTCAAGGAGGAAGAATCAATGACAGGGAGGCAGAGATATCCCCAGCATGTCCACGGAAAGATAAGCCCAGCATCTGCAGGAGACAAATACCAGGGAAGGGTTCCCTGGGCCCCATCATGCCCTGCAGGATGTGCACACCAAGCACACTGGATTCCATCTGCCAAGTAACACAGAACAGCATAACACCAGCAGTAATTTAAATCAAAGGCAAACTCATAAGCACTTAACATGTTTCAAACGGGACAGTGTATGTAAACCAAATAAAGACATCTGGAGTGGAGGAATTCCAGGCACCTTGACCTTTCCTCCATTTGGTAATTAGCATCTTATTTGCTTAGCAAAGCACCCCAAGAAGACCCTCCCTCGCCATGATTCCAGAACTCTCAGGTGGATCTCCTGTGCACCTGGCATCCCCTTCAGAAGGTGGTGCTAAGGCTCTGAGAAGGCTGCACCCCAAGAAGCTGAAAGAACCTGGACTACTTTCTGGCTCAGAGACTCATCTTTCACCACGTTCATCCCCTGTCAGGTTTATGGTGCCAGTATAATGGAAGAAAACCATAAAAGACAATGAACTGATGTTTCTGTGACCCAAAATTCCATCTACTGCTGACTCAACAAGCCCAGTAAAATTTAGCTGAGTTTCTTATATTTGCTTGCTGATTTTTTTTTTTTCTGGTGCACCATACTGTGAAATCTGAGCAGAAAATCCATATGAAGTATTATTTATTGCCATATGGATTTCTGTGAAAATGCTTAAGAAAGGACTTTTGGGAGATGGTCGTTTTTGTATTTTCTCCCTCTACCAAATGCTGAGTCCCTAGTTGCTGACCCAAGCACGGCCTTATGGGACACTTTGTCCCTGTTTCATTCCCAGTAGGTCTCGGGGCCCCTCACAATCTGTAAGGTGTAGTACAGGCTCCATCAGGGCCATCAGACCCTCATGCTCCTACGTCCTCTGTTACTGTGCACTCCAGGAAAACTGGGTCTCTTCAGAGCCCAACACTGTCCCACCTCCAAGCCCTTGTCTAAGCAAATCCCTGCCTGAAAGGCCACCACCGCTGATAACCCATCCCACCTCTACCTGTAATATTAATAATAGCTACTGTTCACAAAGAAACCTAAGATCCCTGGCAGGAGATGCATTGCTTTGCAGCTCTGGAGACACTGGAGAGCCGCCTGAGGTGAGCCTGCTCTCTACTCAGCAACCGATCTGTTTCAGGGCTAAGCTTCTTCTCAGGGTCACCTTCGTCTTCTCTGAACTGGTTCCTTTCATGGCAGCAACACAGCTATGGGAATTTCAGGGCTCTCATCCTCAGATCCATGGGACCAGGGAGAAAAGGGCATGTGTCCTTCTAAGTGACAGTACGGAGCCTATTCTGATGGGACTAACCTGAAGAAGGTGACTGAACTGACCCGCACACTTGGAGAATAGCTCAGACCTGATTCTTGCTCCATCTTTCTGAAACTGCTCCATTTCCCAGGCCCCTTGCTATCTCTTCTCATGGATAAACTTGCCAACCCCTCACATCACTAATGCGAGTATGCTGTTGTTACTGTTGTATTCAGTGTATGAGCCAAGATCACTCACCTTCTCTAAGCCTCAGTTTCCCTAGCTGCCAAAGAACAGTGATTCAATCAGCTCTACAGCTTCCCTTCATTTAAGTAACCATCAGTGATTGTGTTTCCTGGGCACATACTGTGTGACCTTGTGCAATTCACTTGACCCCAGTGCCGTGTTCTTCTCATCCTTGAAATGGGTACAGCAGTGCCTTCCCTGAAGCATGTCTTAATGATGAGAGGGTAAGTATGAAATATCCTTAGCAGGGTGCCTTGTACATCCACCCTGGTATATGCACACTGCCACAGTGGTTAGTTACAATTCCAAATATATATAAAACACAGCCAGAATAAGTATATTACCATCCCTGGACCCATCCAGAGCTCTGATCTACCCAAAACCTCCAAACTCCATCTAATCTATGTGGAAATTACTTTGGAGACAACAGTCAGCTAAGAAGCCAGCTGGTACCAGCCTAGTCCCAATGCATGAGTCATAAGTGGCCTTCTCCTCTCTCTAGGTGCTATCAATCCCCTCAGCCCACTCTGGTCCCCTCATTTCCACAGGAAAAGCAGAGACTTCAGGTTACAGAAAAGAGCCCTAGAAGGCAAAGGCTGGGGGTAGGCTGATTCCCTAATGTCAGAGCTGCTGCCTGAAAGGGCCTTTATGCATCATCTCATCCCACCCCCTCCACTGTACAGATGAGGAAGCAGAGACCCAGAGACGGAAGTGACTCACTCCAAATCACACAGCTAATATATGGTGGAACCTAGACTCAGACTTTGCTAAAAATACCAACCGCAGAAAAATGTCAACCAAGGACAGAGCCAGAAGTGCCAGCGTCCATTCAGCTGCCTGTCTCTTCTGCCAACATTGAATATGTAAGGAGGTCTCCATGGCCACAACTATGCCCTCGCAGCATCAGAGCCTTGAATGTGATGCTGCAGGTAGGATGCTGGGCACAAGGAAGGTGCCTTCCGGCTAAGGGAGAACAGACATCCATTGCTGCCCGGTGTGAGCTCACCCCCAAACCAATGAGGCAGAGATGCCCTGCAGCCCATGGGGAGGAAGGAGGCTGGTGGTCCCTGCCTGGTGACAGGAACACATGAGAAGGACACATTAGTTGAGAGGAAAGGCTGATCCCAGAGGAACATGGGAAGGAGGTCACAGAGCTGCATAGTATTGCCTGGCAGCCACCATCCAGACCAAATGTTCTGACCTCCAGACCCTGGCAGCCCTGGCTTCTGATCTGGAGGAATACCTGGGTGCCCTCTTCATACCCTGTGCCAGGTCTCTGTCCACTAGAACCAAGCATGCTAGCAACAATGAAAGTAGCTGTTGAACACTGTTGGTGGGAACACAGATGATATCACCCCTGTGGAGAACAGTATGGTGGCTCCTTGAAAGGAAGATTAAAAAGAGAACTATAGGTCGGGCATGGTGGCTCACGCCTGTAATCCCAGCACTTTGGGAGGCCAAGGTGGGCAGATCACGAGGTCAAGAGATCCAGACCATCCTGGCCAACATGGTGAAACCCTGTCTCTCCTAAAAATACAAAAATTAGCCAGTATGGTGGTAGGCACCTGTAATCCCAACTACTCAAGAGGCTGAGGTGGGAGAATCACTTGAACCTGGGAGGTGGAGGTTGCAGTGAGCCGAGATCGTGCCATTGCACTCCAGCCTGGTGACACAGTGAGACTCAGTCTCAAAAAAAAAAAAAAATAGAACCACTGTATGATCTAGCAATTCTGCTTCTGAGTATTCAGAAGAGTTGAAATCAGGCTCTCATGGAGATATCCACACTCCCATGTTTACAGCAGCATAATTCATGATGGCCAAGATATGGAAATAATGTAGATATCCTTCAGTGGATGGATGGATAAAGAAAACATGGTATGTTGAACTGCTAGATCATATTGTAGTTCTATTTTTCATACCCAATAGAATGCTTTTCACCATTTAAAAAGAAGGAAATTGTCTTTTTGACAACATGAATGAATCTGGAGAACATTATGCTAACTGAAATAAGCCAGATGCAGAAAAGACAAATACTACATAATTCCGCATATAAAGTACCTAAAATAGTCAAATTCCAAGAATTAAAGAGCAGAATAGTTGTTTCCAGGGGTTGGGGAGAGGAAATGGGGAGATGCCAATTAATGGGCATAAGTCTCAGTTAAGCAAGATAAATGCATTCTAGCGATCTGCTGCCCCGCACCAGGCCCGTGGTCCACAGGACTGTACTTCACACTTAAAAGTTTGTTAGGGGGGTAGATTTTCATCTTGTGTTCTTACCACAATTAAATGACACTAATTTAAAAAATTAAAACAAGAAAGTAGCTACTGAATTTGAGCATCTAGATTCCAGGTGCTGGGCTGTTAAATCACAGAGAAGTCATGGAACATGGCAGCTACCATAACCCCATTTTTAGGTCGGGAGATGGAGGCTCAGAGCTGATGGCAGAGCCAGAGAGGGGCAGAAAGGAGACATGAACTACGCCTGACTGGTTGTACCCCTTCTGTGATGCTGTGTGTTGTGCTACGTCCAAACTGCTTTTCTTCCTTGTGCAGTAGCCACGTTACGTGTGTGCCTATGATTTTAATGGAGGAGCTCATTGTGAAATAAAGACAGACACAAAGAAACATAAGGGAGAAAATAAATATCCTCATAACTTTCTCGCCCACAGACAACCAGTGGTTAATAATAGGGGTTCGTCTCCATCATTAATTTATCTCAGTCTCTCCTCTCTCTCAGTCACACACACACACACATACACACACACCCCTGGGGTCATACTGTATACACATTTTGCAACGTGTTTTAAAAATGGACAAAATATTGACTGCATTCTCTAGGTCATTAGTTCTTCTCCTAAATGACGTTTTGCATCATTGGATACTGTTGCATTATTGAGGTGTACGATAATGTATTTCTACAGCCCCACTGCACAGCATTGTGTCATTTCTGGTCTCACTTATAAGCACACATGGATATGTCCTTGTGCATGTCTTTATCTCCTTCGAGCACAGCTCCTTGATTTATCTCCTTAGAGCACCGCTAGACGTGTAAGAGTGCCTACAGGGAGAGGACGAGCTGGCCACATGAAAACTGTTTCTACTGTAACTTCATAGAGTGCTATATGCATTACATAATCAGTCCTATAGAAAGGGCTGATGTGACCCCCTCTGAACAATGAATGACCTCCCAGGACCCAACAGTACTACATTGTGAGTCCACAAGTGCCTGGACTCCAGTGAAAGCATCAACATTCATTTGCACTGTCAAGTCTTGTGGCTCCCTCTCCAGGAAAATGCCAACATTTTGGTTCTTTTTTCCTTTTGTTTTTTAAATAGCTGGTATGAATAGAAAATGACATTTTTAGTGGCTGCTTTTTATTCACCCTTACAGGCTAACATCTGAAGAAGAATTTCTTCTTTAGGAGGAATGCCATATTTCCCAGGGTCTGCCAAGCCTTTTACCTCCTTTTATTGAACGTAAAATAAGGTACAACATGCATAGCTGGGGAGAACATCTTTATATTTCCCACAAATTCTTCTGATGTTCCTTATTTTATGGATCAGAACCTACCCCGATTTCCACTTCTTGGGTATCATTCAAACGTCAACATTTCCAACAGAATATGCCCTGAGTCCCCCAAAATATATGTGTCCTACTCAATTATCCAACCACCATTTTGCCATTTTTCGTCTCCACCTTCTCTCTTTCTGTTGAGTACAGTAAATGCTTCAACCACCCAAGTCACGGAGGACATTGAGGGCAGTTACACAGCCCAGGCCACTTCTTTTCTCCCACTCGAATTCCTTCCAGGCAACATATAGTAGCACACACCTCCCCCATACCTAAGTCCTCTGTCCCATTCCCTTGGAGGAGCGTGATAAAAGGAAGATGCTTACCTTTTCACCCTTCTGTCCTTGGCCAAAAGGTCCTATGCCCTAGAAAAATGAAAGGAGGCAAACATTCACGACAGAGCATCTCCATGGCGTGACATTGCATATGGCAGCATCATCCTGAGATTTGAAAGGATTAGATGTTTTCTCATCAGCTCTGCCCAGTAGCCACTAAAAGAAATTATGACTATTGTTTACTGAGTACATATTCTCATGAGTATCCTCTCACTTAGTATTTCCAATAACTCAATATTATAGTTACCATTTTTTGTTTCCATAGCAGTTTTATTGAAATATAATTTGAATGACACACAATTCACCTACTTAAAATGTACAATTCAATTATTTTTAGTATATTCATAAAGTTGTGCAACAAAATCCCCACAATCAACTTTAGAATATTTTTATCACCTCAGAAACAACCTGTATCTATTAGCAATGACTCCACACTTCCTCTATTCCAGCTCTAGGCAAACATTAAACTATTTTCTGTATCTATAAACTTGTCTATTCTGTATGTTTTTTATATGAATTGAATCATATAACATGTGGCCTTTTATAATTGGCTTCTTTCACTCAGCAAAGTCTTTCCAATGTTAATCTATGTTGGACCATGTATAAGTACTTCATTTTATTGCAAAACGATACGACATTGTATGGATATGACATACATTTTGTTTCCCTATTCTTCAGGTGATAGACATTTGGGTTTTTACTTTTGGCTATTGTAAATAATGCTGCTATAAACATTTTTGTGTAAGCTTTTATGTAAACATATGTTTGCACTTTTGAGGGGCATATTCCTAAATGTAGAATTGAATTGCTGGGTCATATGGTAACTCTGTCCTTAACCTAAGGGCTGCAAGGCTGTTTTCCAAAGGAACTGCACCACATTATGCAAGCAATCCATAAAGATTCCAATTTCTCCACACTCCTAGTTGTTCTACCTGTTATTGAAAAGGAGGTATTAAAGTCTCTATTAATTTTTTATTCCTCCTTTAAATGCTGCCAGTTTTTCCTTCATGTATTCCGGGCTTTGTTAGGTACATATATGTTTATAATTGCTATATTTTTAAGAATTAATTTTTTGTCATTATAAAATGTCCCTCTTTATCTCTATTTTTTGTTTTAAAGTATATTTTGTCTAATATTAGCACAGTCACCCCAGTTTTTTATTTTTAAGATGTATATTTTCCATCCTTTCATTTTCAACCTATTGAAACCTATGTGTATCTTTGAATACAAAAGATACACCTATTTGTATCTTTGGATCTAAATTATGTCTTCTATAGACAGGATATAATTTGATCTTGTTATTATAACGTGTCTTAAAATCTCTGATTTTTAGATGGTTCATGTAGTATATTCACACATCATATTATATAGTTAGATTTATATATGCCATACTAATTTTTGTTTTCTACATGTCTCCTGCCCACTTATGTTACTTTATTTCTCCTTTACTGCTCTTTTTTGAATTGAGTACTTCCTAGTATAACATTTACATTATTTTCATAATATTTTCACTATATATTTTGGAGTTATTTCCTTAAAGGGTGCTCTAGAGTTTATCGTATACATAATAGAGTCTACTCTAGATTTATAAAAACTTACTTCCAATGAAACATAAAAACAGACTCCTTCTCAGTTCTATCCTTTCTTCCCCCTTTTTTTGTGCTATCGTTATGCATATTACATGCACGTTTGTTAAAGCCAACCATACATGGTTGTAATGTATTGTTATATATGAGGTGCCATCCCTCTGCCTTCTAGCCTCAGTCATTTCTGATGACGAGTCAGCTGTTAATCTTTTTGGGGTTTCCTTGTACATGATGAGTCATTCTTTTTTTCTGCTACTTTCAAATTTTTTCTGTTTTTGGCATTTTTACCATGTTGTTTGTAGTGTGGATCTCTTTGTGTTTGTGTTAATTGGGGTTCACTGAACATCTTGAATATGTAGATTACTGCTTTTCATAAAATCTGAGATGCCTTCAGTCATTATTTGTTTGAATACTTTCCGCTCCTTTCTCTCCTCTTCTACTTTAATTCCCGGTAGGTGTAGATTCATGCACTTTAGGAACCTCTATATTTCTCCAATACTCTGTCCATTTTTCTTCATTATTTTTTCTCTCTGTTCTTCAGATTACGTAATCTCTATTCGTCTAATTTCAATAATTCTCATCTTTACATTGAGCCTCTCTAGATTTTTAAAATTTCATTCATTATAATTTTAAACTACAGAACTTATATTTGGATACATATACTTAAAGAGTTAGAAATTACTTACTGATATTCTGTATTGGATGAAATATTGTCATTATGCTTTCTTTTGCTTACATCAGAATGATTTCCTTTAGTTCTTTGATCATAATTATAATGACTACTTTGAAGTCTTTGTAAAATCTGACATTTGCATCCTCTCTCAGGCGGTTGCTGCTGTCTGCTGTCTTTTGGGGTGTATGTGTCAGATTTTTCTGTTTCTCAGCATGTTTTATAATTTTGTTGAAAATTGGACATTTTACACAATATATTATACCAACTCTGGATGTTAGCACTTCCCCTACCAAAAATTATAAAATTTGTTTTGTTGTTTTCTTGTTTATTTGCTTACTGACTTGGCTAGACTATTTTAATCAAATCGATTTCCCCTCCCCAGTGTTACATCTCTGAGGCCAGTTTTCAGAGGGCATGGACTTGGATCTGTACAGATACCCCAGGGTGACTATGGTTTTAGCAAGGCTCATTTTGAGTCTTTTTTCTTGATTTCTCGGTCAAACTGTCCACCTCTGCTTACATTCAGTTCAGCTGTTAGGTTCCATTACTTTCCAGCTGATTCCTTTACTATTTTCTACAGTGCCATACGGCGTTAATAGCTCCACAGTCTGATCAAACTAAATCGGGTCCCCTTTGCATGGGTAGCTGTTGTGGGTAGTCATGGAGGGTTTTTTTCTGATGCCAGGAGCATTCTTCTTAGTGGTGTTTTCCCCCTGGTTCTTTATGGTAAACTAGCTATGGTAAAGTTATGGTTTACCATGGAGCTATCAGTCTCCTTTTAATTTCTTACCACCAACATCTCCTTTGTTTCTAGAGAACCCTTACACTTAGACTTCCCTACACTCTGTTTTCAAAGTCAGTGCCTTTTGGAAGAGCTCTGATCAGAATCCAACATTCTTGGCTTGTCATGCCTGAAGCTGCACTTCCACCCTATGAAGGGGGGTTGGGTGAAGGAAGAGAGCCCTATCCCTTGGCTGCATCTGCCAACAGTTTAGATTCTGGAACTCCAGATGCAGGAGGTGAAAAATGTTGGAATTTCACCAGGTATTATCACTTTTGGGAGAGTGGATTCACAGAGTTCCTCATGTTGCCATTTCAGAAGCAGAACCGCTACAGACATTATTTTTATATCTTTTTCACAAATGTGAAAAGTGAACCTCAGAAAGTTCTAGCAGCTTCTTCAGTTCATGGAGCTAGTAGGTTATGGACCAAAATTTGAATGTAGGCTGCCTGATGCTAGCTGCTTCCTCAATCACAGTGCTATTTGGCCTCAATAGAGCTGCTGATGACATCAGGCTGGTAATAATAATCATAATTATACAATGGGCCACTTCCCAGAGTTCAGCGCTCCAGAGTACATCCATGTTTGTTCTCTGGCTAATTCTGGTGGTTTCTCTGATTTCAGAATGTTCTCCCAATCTCCCTTCCTTTGAACTCAGCTACTAGTGACAGCACGTGTCCTAGATTGTGTCTTGTCCCAGACGTGGAGGGGGGGAGGAACGGGTCTTACATTGCTTGCACCTACTGCCTGACAAGTGAGTTTCTAAAAACCACACTTGTATGAGTTACCACACTTCTCTGAGCTTCAGGTTGCTCACCTGGAAGGTGGCCATTTCAGCAGGCCTCAGCTCACCAAGTTGATGTGAGAGTTAAGTGAGCCCCAAGTGTGTGAATCATACAATGCAAAGCCAGGAGTGTGGTAAGTGCTGGTAAATAAATGTGACCAGCTCTACTTATTTCCATGTTATTTTGCACACAAGAGGTGCTTCCTACCTACACAGAGGAGGTAGATATGCATGTGTAGGTGAAGGTGATGCACAGCCAAGTGAGCACATGACCCAGATTAAAACAGATGCAGGTGCAAATTCTGCCTCTGCCACATCCGACCTCTGTGATTGACAGCAAGTCATTCAAGCCTGAGAAACCAGCATCATTCCCTTTAGAGCTGTGGTGAGACTGTGGTAAAAGCTGTAGCATGGGGCAAACGTGAGACTCTACATGATGCACGTGCCAGGAGGGGACGATGGCAGCACCACGGTGTGAGGGAACAACAGTGTGGGGTGCTGAGGGAATGGCATTTGCCAGGCTAATTCTTCCAGGAAAGAGGCTTGTCTTGTTTCCTGGGTTTCCCCCTGAGCACTGAGAACCTAGAAGAACTAATTATAATCACACACACCTAAAAAGACAACAGTCATTCACTGACTGTCCACTATGGGCCAGGCATTTTGTAAACTAAGAAGTTGTTACTCTCTTGATTTTGCTAATGTGTAAATGAGGCTTTACTCCAGCACTTTGGGAGGCCAAGGCAGGTGGATCATCTGAGGTCAGGAGTTTGAGACCAGCCTGGCCAACATGGTGAAACTCCATCTCCACCAAAAATACAAAAATTAGCTGGGCGTGGTGATGCATGCCTGTAATCCCAGCTACTCGGGAGGCTGAGGCAGGAGAATCGCTTAAACCCTGGAGGGGAAGGTTGCAGTGAGCTGAGATGGCACCATTGCACTCCAGCCCAGGTGACAAGAGCAAGAGTTTGTGTCAGAAATAAAGAAAAGAAAGAAAGAAAGAGAGAGGGAGGGGGGTAGGGAGGGAGGAAAGGGGGGGCGGAGAGAGAGAGAGAGAGAGAGGAAAGAAAGGAAAGAAAGGAACAGAACCTGCCCAAGGTCACACAGCTAATAAAAGCCACAGCCAAGGACAATGACTGAGATCCCTTTGACACCAGCCTTGTGCTGTTGATACTACATGGTTCCATGCAGGAGGACAGGGACTCGCAACAGCAATCACTGCACTCACTACTGTTCTACAGCATTTGCATGCATTCACTTATTTAATCTTCATAATGCTATGGAATAGGTTGTTTTATCATCCCCATATTACAGATGAGGAACCTAAGGATGGAAAGGCTAAGTATCTAGGTGGAGCTGGAATTCACTTCTCAGCCATTCAGCTCCTGAGGCCCACCCTGAATGGTGACTTCTGCATCTCTGCAATTCTTTCCTGACCCATCATTAATTGCATTCACTCATCAGCTGAAAGACTGATGAATACAATTCCTGCTAGCCCAGGTGCTGGAAATGCTGTGACGATAAATCACAGACCAGGACACCTGGGAGTCCTCTGGTGCTGGGACAGAGGAGATGCTGTGAGAGCACAGAGCTGGAGTTTGGAGCAATGCCCTGGAGAGTTAGACACAGTTGAGTGGGAATGATGAGAACCCATGAGCCAAGCAGGAAGGGGTGGTGAGGGGAAGACAGGGGTGGGGAGAAGGAAACGTTATTCTTGGCAGAGGAAAGAACCTGTGTAATGGCCAGAGTCAGGCAGGGCACAACAAAATAACCAATTAGAGGGTTAGTAACTGATGATTCAAAGCACAGAGTTCTGGTTATGGGGTGGCAAGGGACAAGGCCAGAGAGTCCACCAAGGCCACATCTAGCACGCCTCCATGCCCACGGAGAGGAGCTACAGCTTCCTCTTGAGGGTGGTGTGGGCATGGTGCCTGGCCCCCTGCAGGTGTCAGTGGGATCCCTGAGGTTCAGCCGTGGTGTGGGCATGGTGCCTGGCACCTGCAGGTGTCAGTGGGAGCCCTGAGGTCCAGCCGTGCAGAGGAGCAGCCATCTACTCACCACATCACCTTTCTCTCCCTTAGGTCCAGGAGCGCCCACCGGCCCAGTGGCTCCTATGTCTCCCTGAGGGTTTGAGAACACAGGCCAGCATCAGATTAGGTTCTCTGACAGGGCTCTTGCACACACAGGACCATCATGGCCAACCTTGCCCCAATTCCCTAGAAGCAGCTGATTTCGTCTTTGCCATTTGCACAGTGAGCCACATGTCCCACCCCTGGAGAGGAGGACACATCTAAGTCATCCCCAACATCACAATTCCAGGAACCAGGGACTTCTTGAGAAAGCAAGTGCATGAAGACATTGCACATTCATCCCTGGGAATGGCCTGATCCCACCACCAGGGTCTCAGAGGGGGAAGAGGAAGCTGCAGGTTTGAACGGCAGCCCCGCCACTTCACATGAGCACATCACTACAGAGTTGGGGGGCCTCAGGCTTCTCCTCTATAAATAGGCAAGTCCTCATGCAGGCACACAAGAGTAAGAGCATAAAGGCACTTTGAAAAGTGGCAACCAGAGTCCCCTGGACATTCAGTTTGTGTAACAAGTCCATACCCTGTGCACCTGGGGCCTTCACAGCTGTCCAGGAAGAGAACAAGGGCAGGCAGAGGAAAAAGCTGTGCCCACAAGGGAGGAAAAGCTCATCACCAGCCAAGTGTTGAACTGGAGCCCAAATCTCCTGCCATTTCATGAGCCAATCCCAGATAGCTTCAGGCCCAGGAAACAGAGCCTTCAGTTCTATTCTTTTGTCTTTCTTCTTGGTCTGGAGCTTTATCTCTTTCGTTCCCATCTCATCTTTTGTATTCTAAGAACACATAGCTACCTTGCTTTTGTGGTTCCCTTTGATATGATGCCCTTCCCTGCCTCCTTTGTCCTGGGCAGCTCCCGTCTATTCTACTGGACCCAGCAGGTCAGGGATGTCAGCGGAAACGTGCCCTGAAGTCCTGCCAGGTAGCTACGGGGCCTCTCCTCTCAGCCCCGCAGCTCCCGGGCCCCTCTGACCTGACTCCCTTCATAAAGTTCCACTCCGCTCTTTCCTGCCTTCCTTCCCCCTGGCCTGTGAGTCCTGGAGACAGGGCTCTCTGTCAGTCACCTTTATATTCCCATATCACGACTGGGCCTTGCACCCAATGGACTCAGGTTATGCACGTGGACAGAGCCCAAGCTCTGTGTAGGGACACAGAGCCACCAGGAACCCCAGCTGTTGACTTAGGGTCCTAGCCATGGTTTGGGACAATGTGACGGATGACACTATAGGACCACGACTGCAAGCTAGCTCTGTGGGAGCCGGGCACGTCTCCAGGTGGCCGTGTCAGTTTCCCTTTTCAGTGCTCCTCTCCTCCCACCGCTTCTGCTCTCCTTGTGGGGCCCAGGGCCCACTCTGCCCAAGCACAGCAGCAGCAGGCATTACGAAACAACCCCCCCTTCAGACAGACGTTCTCTACTGAGAGGTCTATGAAACCCCAGGTAGCTTTGCTCTTTCCTCCTGTCACAGCCGAGAATCTGAGGTGACTTCTCAGAGGAGCTCAATGATATAAAAACCCTGCCATCCTCCTCAGTGACCACCTGGCACCTGGACTGCTCTGAGCTGCTCTCCATCAGCACGAGGAGAGGGCTCACCAGGGGAGGGGAGCTGAGGGGGCAGAGGGTGTGTGTGATGGGGCGTGTGTGTGTGTGTGAGATGTGCATGTGTGGAATGGGGTGTGTGTGATGTGGGGCATGTGTGTGATGGTGTGTGTGTGTGTGATGGTGCATGTGTGTGATGTGGGGTGTATGCATGTGTGCATATGTGTGTGTGATGGTGTGTGTGTGTGATGGTGTGTGATGGGGTGTGTGTGTGATGGGGGTGTGTGTGTGATGTGGGGCATGTGTGTGATGGTGTGTGTGTATGATGGGCTGTGTGTGATGTGGGGCGTGTGTGTGATGGTGTGTGTGTATGACGGGGTGTGTGTGATGGTGAGTTTGTGATGGTATATGTGTATACATGTGTGATGGTGTATGTGCGTGAGATGGCATGTTTGATGCTGTGTGATGGTGTGATTGTGTGTGTGTGTGTAATGGGGTGTGTGTGTGTCCATGGTGTCACATCCTAGCAGAGTGGGGCAAAGTGGAGAAGGGTGTGAGATAAGGGAGGGACCCCAAGGAAGTACCTACAGTCAGGAGGAGAGAAAAGAGAAAGAGAAAGGGAGAGGAGAGGAGAGGAGAAACAGACAAGGCAAGAGAGGAAGCGAGCAGGGACACACAGGAAGGGAAAGCATGCCCAGCAAAGGCGGACAGGAAGAAAGCATTGCTCAGCTGAGTCGTTTCACCATTTCAGTCTTTGTAATGACTTCTCATCTGTAGAATGGGGCCGATGCTGCCTCTCATGCAGGGTTGATTTAGGGTTTGATATCACTCATTCAACAAGAAGGGACCACCTGCAATGTGCGGAGCCCTGAGCTCGCAGCAGTGGGCACTGTAACAGCAGTTCTTACCCATGGCACCTGCTGTCTGAGACATAGGTAGGCTCCCAGCTCAAGCCTGAAACACAGCAGGTGCACAGTCATTGTTGCCTTAATTCAGTGGAAGACAATGGAAGATGGGAAAGAAGTGTGCAAAAAGAAAGAGAGTCCATGTACTCCCTGGTCTGTCTGTACCATCAGAAGCAGGCATGTGAGGGGTCAGGTCCTGTCTAAACCATCCTCTAACCGTGGACTTGACCTCAGTGCATGGCCCTCAGCAGGTGTTCACTAATGATGTGCTGAATGAATTAATTCAAACTAAGACATGCAGGAGGAGAAATGAGGGGAGAACAGAGCAGAAGGAAACAGAGAGATGAAAAGAGATGCTGAGAGTGAGAGACAGAGATACACAAAGAGAGGCAGAGGCTGGGGAGAGAAGGGAAAGAAAGGGAGGGGAGGGGAGGGAGAGGCCCAGCTGTCTCCAGGGACTTTCACCTCCACATTCAGTTCCTCTTTCAAACACAGCTGCTGCTGAACTCTCCGCTCTGCCTTGATAAACAATATAAGCCTGGGAAATGATGGAGAGGAAGGAGACCACTCTGTGACTGAGGACAGAGGGGCCCTCCCTGGCTTGGTGTAATTAGTGACTTTGGGAATTGTGTGTTTAAAGAGTTACGCAATTTAATAAATCTTAAAAGCCCAACCCCTAAAAGAATCCAGGATACAGCAGCTTCAACCAGTTGCTGCAAAGTTAATTGACCATGGAGACCTAAGCTCCTTGGAACAAATGAGATCTGAGCCAGGGCTCTGGGAATCTAACCCTTTCTTGCTCATAGGCAGGCTGAGAGCTGGAAGTTCTGGGCAGTTAAGAGACTCCCAGGTTTCAGACTCTGTGCCACTCACTCTTATCCTTCTAGTTCAGCAAGCTCTGGGGCAAATACTGGCAAGACAGCATTCTCACCCCCCATCTTTTGTCTTACATAGAGAGCAGAGCAGAGGACTAGTGAGGTTCTATGCCTCTGCCATGCCTGTACTGACCTTTGGACCAGGGAGCCCCCTGGGGCCAGCAAATCCCATTTCACCCTAAAAGACAAAAGACAAAAAAAGTAAGTTTCTATTTTAAGTTTTCCGTTCTTTTATCACTGGATGGTTCTCCGCCCCACATGCTTAGAAACCAATGGCTTAGTAAGCCCAGCGCTGACCAATGCTTTGAGAAGAAAATTGGTTGATTGCACTGAAGTCTCTGCTCTTGAGCTGCAAACCTACATGGGAAGTTTTAACACAACCTCCAGGTGCAGTTACCTGTGGTCACAAGATAGAAACAAGCGAACCCAGGCACAGAAAGATAAATGCCACGTTTCTGCTTATCAGTGTAAGTAAAAACTTGAAATACCTATAAGCAGAAAGCAGAGCGGTGGCTACCAGGGGCTATGGAGCCGGGGGAATCCAGACATCTTGCCAAAGGCTACGTGTGTCAGACAGGAATAATAATGGCAAGTATTTGAGGTGATGGATATGTTAATTCACTGATTTGAATCATTCCATGTTGTATACGTGTATTATGGCATCACTTTGTACCCCATAAATATAAGCAATTATATAGTTTGTCAATAGCAAAGCTAAATACAGAAGTAAATTAAAAAACCCAAAGGGGTATTCACTGGCTTTTTTTTTTTTTTTTTTTTTTTGAGACTAAGTCTCACTGTGTCACCCAGGCTGGAGTGCAATGGCGCTATCTTGGCTCACTGCAACCTCCGCCTCCCGGGTCCAAGCAATTTTCCTGCCTCAGCCTCCCGAGTAGCTGGGACTACAGGTGCCCACCACACCCAGCTAATTTTTTGTATTTCTAGTAGAGACGGGGTTTCACCATGTTAGCCAGGATGATCTAGATCTCCTGAGCTCATGATCCTCTTGCCTTGGCCTCCCAAAGTGCTAGGATTACAGGCCTGAGCCAACACGCCTGGCTTCACCAGCTATTTTTACCTGAATATATCATCACTTCAACTAAAAAGAAAATGATGTTGCCTGCTAATGGCCCATGTAGTTATTGTTCACTAAAATACAAAAGAAGACATGTCTGTAAGCTGTTTCTAAATGTAAACTCGGTTCCAATGTAAGAATGTATAAAGATCACATTACTACATTTACAAGTAATCTTTAAGTTGTGGATATACGCAAATGTCATCATACTGAAGACAAATGTAACACAATTAATATAACTTTATAGATGTAAATATCACCACATTAATACAAGGCAGCACTACACCATTTACATGTACGCTTAGTGCTAACAGCAATCTACACTCTGCTCACAGTTGCATACCTGGCCAACTCAGGGACATACATTTTTTAATGCATTCACAGATGTCATTTGCTCATGCAAATGAAGATAAATAATTGTTTGTGTTTCTCCTCACCAAGCTCCCACAAGAGAGCCTGGTACACAGTTCACGCTCACCATGCTGTTTGCTTATAGAGATGTAACGCCAGACATCATGTTGACCAAGCTGAATAATAAAAATGTTTTGCAAACTCGATTGAAGATTGAAACCACTAGAAACAATGTCTACCTGTAGCCAGCATTCTGCCTCCTAGGAGAAAACTTTCAGACTTTCTAGGCCCTCTTTGTTGTATTGTTTTATTGAAATGAAGATGGAGGACAGAAATGACACCTGCTTAATGAGGTCCATGTGAAGTTCTTCCACTCCATGAGCTATTTTGCGGGGAGGGAACAGCAGGCCCCCTTCTCACCCACCTGTGCTTGGGAAGTTCTCTAGCAGGACTGATATGAGCTCCCTGGGACTTAGCCAGGCCTCAGAGCTCCTAGTTCCCCAACCAGGGTATAGACTACAGAATTTTTGAGGGCTCGATTCTATTTGTCTTAACACCTCAGTGCACAGCACAGAACACAGCACACAGCGGGTGCTTAACGTCTATGGTTAGACGTTAGAGGAAGGAATGATGAAGAAAGTCGCTTATTGAGTCATGCCACCCGAGGTGTGAGGCTGAAAATGTGTAAGTGGAACAGCCGAAACTTGTTGTGCCTAGAGGAAGACAGGGTGTGTTCCTTTATCCCTCTCTCCCTCCCATCTGTCCATCCACCTACCTGTCCATCTATGTCTTCATACCCTGATTGATATATGTATTAACTCAGCCCTTATTTATTGTCTTTCTCTGTACCAGGCTATGTATTAGTTGCTGAAAATACAGACATGGAAAAATCCCATCTCTGCTGTCTGGAGCTTGTGATTACGGAAGTAACGAGAAGGAGACATTTTCGATCTAATGTGACAATTGTTATAATAAATAGAAGCACAGGGAGAAAAAGGAAGATGCTGTCAGGGAATGGCAGGTGCTCAATGAATAATTATTGAATGGTTAGATGTAAGGAAAGGAAGGAAAGAGGAAGAAAGAGAGGGAGGGATGGGGGAAATGACATAGATCATAAGGTGTGCAGAAAACAATTCCTTGGGACATCTTGAAAGAAGAGCAGGCACTGGGTCTGTCCTCGCTCCTGGCACAGTCCATCTGTGTGTACACTGGCTTGTGACCAAAACCTCACCATGCCATCACCCCTCATCCAACTCATTGCTTTAAGCAAAGATTCCAGTGGATTTTGGTTTCAACAGCTGCTTCTGTTATTTCATTGACATGTAAAAACCAGATCCACAGCCTGACTGTGGTGGACCTTAGCCTGCCAGGGGTGGGTGCAGGAGCTGCTGCTTGGTGCTGTGTGCCCCAGCCCTGGCTCCTGCCTCCACCTCCTGCCATCCCTTACACAGGCCCCAGGCTGAGGTGCTCTTAAGGTCACCCACTATGCAGAAACAGCCTCGCCTCACAGCAGGCTTCCAGCTTGGGCCTCCAGCAAGGGATGCCCGAGTTTGATGTCCCACTTGACTGAGAACACCCTGAGGGCTCCCTGTATCCCAGGGTCTGGTTTTCTGGGTAGCACGAAAAGAAGGAAGGCAGAGTGTGAAGGAGAACAGAGGCGAGGAGGGAAGGGAAGGAAGCCAGTCTGTCTACCAGGATAGGCTTCTGAACAGAAGGCTGCTGCTGCAATACGCAGAGCAGGCCCGCTCCAGGTAACTGCCACCGTCATCTCGTCCTTCTGTCTGTGTATGCCTTGTCCCCAGCAGAGTCACCAAACACCTCCCACATGCAGGGACTGAGCTGAGAGGAACAGACAGAGGGAGGCAGTGCAGCCCATTGCGGGAGATGAAGGTCCCAGGGGCCATGGGCTCGGCAGGACCTCGCAGAGACTTTCCCCAGCACGGCTCTACTTGGTGTCTGCATCTTGTCAATCTTCCTGTTTCTTCTACTAAATACAGAAGAACTTTTTTCCCCCTTTATCAAGGGTCACTGTCTACAGAAAAAGAAAACAAATCACAGCCCTGGGCACACAATGCGATGTTTATTCTAGTCTCAGACCATTCTAGGACACTCGTGGTGGTGTCCACAGAAAGGCGCCACTTTTAAAAACTAGGAACAGATACACATATATACACACATATCCATTCAATAATTATTCACTGAGCACCTGCTATTTCAAAGACAGCATCTTCCTTTTTCTCCCTGTGCTTCTATTCATTATAACAATTATCTCGTTAGATCAAAAATGTCTCCTTCTCGTTAATTCCATAATCACAAGTTCCAGACAGCAGAGATGGGATTTTTCCATGTCTGTATTTTCAGCAACTAATACATAGCCTGGTACAGAGAAAGCCAATAAATAAGGGCTGAGTGGATATATACACACCTATGTGTATATGTATACATACATGTATGTGTACACACATATATACACATTATATGTGTATGTGTGTGTGTGTGTGTGTGTGTATACAAGAAAGATAATGCATAGCTAATCAAAGAAAGCATTGAGAAGAATGAGGGTGTGCTCCTGCAAAGCACAGTGAAATCCTCACTCACTGTCCCCTTCTGAGTCTTAGTCTCAAATGGTATCTCGTTTGACTCAGTTGCTCCTGAGTGGAGATCATAAATCAGGAACCTGGGAAACCTGAGGAACCTGCTGGAATCCGCTTCTGGAAAACGTTCCTCAGGGCCTAGTCTGCAAATCACCCCTTCCAGTGCGCACAAAAATCAAGAAGCAAGAGGTCCAAGGCACAACAACAGGGCACTGTGAGCTGACAGCCTGGGCCTCCCAGTGCCCCTCCCAGTGCCCCCTGCCCTGACAGGCCACATGCATGATGGGAAGCTCCCTCCTGTACCACCCAGGGTCTTGCTGGGGCTGTGTGTGGACTGCAGACAATACCTTCTCTCCAGCTGGGCAGGAGCAGTTGATAGTCTTCAAAAATCCAATCTGTTCACTGCCTGGGGTGGGAGGCCGCTGGGGTGGGGGTGGAGGTGGAGGCTCTGTCACCACCGTCACCTGGCACTGGAAGGAAAGCCCAGGAGGTCAGAACCTGGCTCTTCACCCAGCAGACACTCCCTGGCAGGAGCACAGTGTCCGGTGCTTCTTTGGAACCAGGCAGGCAAAGTTTGAGGATGTCTCTGCCGAGGCCTTGGGGCGGAAGGCCGGGCCACCCCGGGGTCAGCTATTTCACTGGCTGGCTCAGCAACCTGTAGGAACCGCTCAGGGTCTCACACTCGCAGGTGCTCCACAGTTCCTGCCGTCCTCATCCTCACCTCTTCCTCTTCCTTCTTCATCCCATTCCCTTCTTCCCTCACCCTCTGACTTTGCAACCAGGCTCACGTGGCTCCACATTCCCAGCGCCTGCTGTCTACCTGCACACCACAGGAGCCCTGAACCGGGTGCACTGGCTGGGTTTGAACTGGGTCCTGGGGACGAGGCTAAGCAGGCATTGCGTGGATCTCATCCTGCAGCCCGGGAAGCAGGCTCCATCACTATTCCCATCTTTCAAGCAAGCCTGTAACCAGGACCTTGCAAAGAACTTTGGAAAGGGAGAGGCCTGAAACGAGGCAGGGGCTGAAGTCTGAGAACAGAGCAGATCCTGCTCAGAGGGCTGAAAGCGCAAACCTTGGTCTCTTGGGCCACCCATGTCCTGACCTTCCTGGCTTGCTGACCAGCCAAGGGCACTGTGGCCTCTCCCTCCTCTGGGTGCTGGTGTGGCACAGGCAGCCATCCCCTCATAAGAAACGCCCTCCCAGCCCCTGCCTCCCACATCCCCCTGAGCAGGGCGTCATCATGCAGCTAGCAGCACTGCGGTTACACTGACTAAGGCACAGACCGCAGTAACCCCGGAGGAACCTGCATGGCTCGGCTCCCCTCCCTCTTTGTGCAAGAGTCTGCTCACCGGACCCGAGGGGATGTCACAACAAGTCTCCAGTTCTGCGTGTCGCGAGTCACAGTAGATCACAATCCGCTGTAGGTCAAACTGGAAAGAAGGAGAGAGGATAAGTTGTAGGGACTTTGGAACCCAGAAACCTCCATGGTTTCAGACAGGCCCTGGCCTCATATCTGGTTGTACTTCCTCTTTGGGGGGGTCTTCCTCAGCCCACCCCTGGACCACTCCTGCCCTGGGCTCCACTCTGGATTTTCACAGGGAGCTAGGCATCATCTCACGTCCTTGATCTGGCTTGGCTGTGTCCCCATCCAAATCTCATCCTGAATTGTAGCTCCCATAATTCCCACATGTTTCGAGAGGGACCTGGTGGAAGATAAGTGAATCATGGGGAGGGTCTCCCCCATACTATTCCCGTGAGTGAATAAGTGTCACGAGAGCCGATGTTTTCATAGGGGTTTTCCCCTTTTGCTTGGCTCTCTTTCTCTCTTGCCTGCCACCAAGTAAGATGTTTCTTGCTCTTTTGCCATGATTATGGGGCCTCCCAGCCATATGGAACCATGAGTCAATTAAATCTCTTTCCTTTATAAATTACCCAGTCTTGGGTATGTCTTTATTAGCAGTGTGAGAACAGACTAATACAACCCTCTCCCGTAAGGGAGCCCCCGCGCAAGGGGCTTCAGGACACATGTTGAAGTCCAGTGTTTCATTCTACGCTGAAGGTGCTATGGCCTCTGCCTTCAGCCACACACACAAGGCCGCACTGTCATCCCCTCTCCATGTCACCAGCACTGCGTTGAACAAGCCCCTCAATGACGTTATTGCAAAGGCCTCCAAGTTCCACGTGCCCCTATTTTCCATCTTTCCAGTCACTTTCATGGTTGTTTTAGTGAACTTTTAAAATAAAAACTTACTTCTGTCACACCTTTTCTATGACGGCCCCTTAAAGACTTAAAATGTAAAAAAAAAAAACTAAAATTTAAAGGGGCTGTGGTACTAAACATACATCCACATGCACGAATACATTCACACACACAGAGTCTGCAGACAAAGCCCAGGCCCTTTTGCGGGACACCCAGCCTCCCAGGGCCTGGCTCTGCCTGGCTCCCCCGGTGTCTTCCTCTTCACTCTGCACCTGCACTGTGCAGCATCTAACCGCACGGCAAACCACACCTGCACATTCACACCTTGGCACATGGTGTCTCTTCTAGGAAAGCCCTTGAGCAATAAGCAATTGCCCAGTCACCACCCAGAGCCACACCCAGGCATCCACTTTTGTGGTTGCTTTTCAAGTACGCCCACAGATTTGGAACTTAATTCCCCTCCCCTGGTGTGAAGGGATGGCATGTCATTTCCGAGATCAGGTCATAAGACTGACTGCTGTCTTGAGTGTGTTCTCACTCTCTCTCTCTCTCTCTCTCTGTGTGTGTGTGTGTGTGTGTGTGTGTGTGTGTGTGTGTGTGTCTCTCTTTCTTCCCTCCCTCTGTCATCACTCACCATGGGGTACAGAAGCTGGCATGTTGTGAGCTATTCAGTGGACAGGCTCAGGTGGAAAGGATTAGGGCGGCTGCAACCATTACCTAGCACAGAACAAAGGCTCCCCATTCAACAGCCCACAAGAAGCTTCCAAGAGCTCCTAGTGAGTTGGAGGTGCCTTTTCAGCCTTATTTAAACTTTTTTTAAAATTTATTTTATTGCATTATAGGCAGGTGTTGAACAATGGAACACTGATTTAAACTTTGAGATGACTGTAGCATTGGCCAGAAGCTGGAGGGCAGCCTAGCAAAAGACCCCGAGGAAACCACTCAGCTAAGCCACTCTCAGATTCCTGATCCATGGAATCTATGAGACAGTACATGCTGTTGTTTTAATCTGCTTTTGCTGGGGGGATGGGATAGTTTTGACACAGACACAGGTGTAACTGACGCACCTCCCTCGACAGTCAAGAATGCATCAGGCCCTCTTCTCTGCCACACGTGCACCTTGCATGATATCGTTTAGCTGTGTCCCCACCCAAATCTCACCTTGGATTGTGATAATCCCCACGTCCCAAGGGTGGGGCCAGGTGGAGATAATTAAATCTTGGGGGTAGTTTCCCTCATACTGTTCCCATGGTAGTGAATAAGTCTCAGGAGATCTGATGGTTTTATAAATGGGAGCTCCCCTGCACAAGCTCTCTGGCGGGCTGCCACGTAAGATGTGACTGTGCTTCTCATTCGCCTTCCACCATGATGGTGAGGCCTCCCCAGCCACATGGAACTGAGTCAATTAAACCTCTTTCCTTTATAAATTACCCAGTCTTGGGTATGCCTTTATTAGCAGTGTAAGAACAGACTAGTACATTGCACACACAGCTAACATCAGACACCGCAGACTGTAGGATAATTAGATGTCTGTGTGTCCATCTTCCTTCCATGCTCCAGGACTTCTGAGAACAATGACCGAAACCCAGGCAGTGCTGTTTCTCAAGCACAAACTCGGGGCTCTTGCTAATGTATCAGAGCAGTGGGCAATCTCCCACTCTCCCCAGACCCTGCAGGACATGGTTCAAGCTCACCCCTAGCCTGCCATGCTCACTGCTCCCTTCCCTTCAGCCATGCTGGTTTCCTCCTGCCACCCTCCTGTGCTGGCTCCTCAGCTGCCTGTCCATACCCAGGCCCTCCCTGTCACTCTAGCACATTCTGAATGTGGTCTTCAGGGTACTTCCCACAATGGATGATGTGTCTGTTTCTTAGCACTTTTTTAAGCATCCCTAATGGAACATAGACCATGAGGGCAAGGCTCTCCTGTCTCCTGTACTTCACTAGAGCAGTCCCTGACTCATAAAAGTACCGTAGAACAGAAGTCTGGGTGGACAAGTGGATGAATGGATGGGCATTTATCAAATGGGGCTTGAGCTCAGTCAGTGGAGGCTGGGTGCTTATTGCATTGAACACTGATGTGAAGTGCCCTGGACTTGCCCCTCCTCTGCCCCCTTCTCAGGCCCGTGTTGGACTCGGGAGTCCCTCTGCACCCTGAAGTGCCCCTTGAAGCATAGCCCCTCACACCACTGACTTTGTTCTACAGAAACAATAACAATTCCATTCATCCATCTGTTTTATTTCCTGTAGAGACAGCAGCCCAGAAACAGGAGAAAATGACAGAATGAAAAACTGTGGTTTAGAACAAAGCCTACTTTCAGGGATGGCCCTGCTTTCTTCATTATCAAACATACTCACAGCAGCTGGGCCTGCTGGCAAAGCCCAGGGACAGGGAAGGAGAAGGAGACAGGAGGCAGGCCAGGGACAGAGCATGCTGGCTTGGGATCTGGGCAGCCAGAAGCATTCTCAGGTGGGGTGAGAGGTCCTCTGAGCCAAGAGAGGCCCCTTTCCAACTGCCTGAAATCCCAGCATCACCCTAGCCACCAATCCTTCTCTCCTTTGCCTCGCTGCCCTATGCCCTGGGATTTCACTTCCTGACATCACTGTGCTCCCCCACTCCTGTCTGGGAGTCCTGCTCAGGTTCTGCCCTCGGCAATTATGTGTTGAACTGCTGCATGGGTCTGCTTGGCTCCCTCCGTGTCCCACCCATCAGTAGCTTGGAGGCCCTTTGCTGGCTGCAGTATGGAAATCAATTAGAGAGCACAGAAAGCTGGAAGGCTGTGTTCAGCATGGCCCAGTCTGAGTCTCAGCTCTGCTCTTCTCTCATATCAGCTGTTCAAGTCAGGAAAACTGAGGTTCAGTTTCTGTGAGAGGGACTCACAGGGCTGTAGTGGGGACCAAGGAAAAGAGAGCCCATGAGAGCACAGAGTCAGCCACAGATGAAGCTTCAGTGTAGGATGTGTAAGATGCCCCAAACCATGTGGTTACAAGTACCACAGATGATGTTTCTGGAAGATTTACTAAGAGATAGAGATGTATTGATTCTCCTATACATTTTCCTGACACTTGGTTTTAATACAAAAATGCAACATGGAACAATGAGTGTAATACCCCTATGGACACTCTTCATTGTTCTCCATTGCTGCTAACCCAGTTAAGAACTCCCCATGTGCCAGGCACTGTTAAGTGCTGTGTTTACATATTAATGATCTCACTCAATGCCCACGATAGCTCTGACAGGTGAGCCCACTGTCTCCTTCCTGCAGATGAGAAAGTGAAGGTGCAGAGAGGTGAGGCCAGTCTAGTTTGGTATACCTCAAAACATCTATTTAAGAAGTTGCAAATTTATTTTATTTGGGGAGCATCAGTAGCAGAGCTGAAAAGTGAGTTAGGGAAAGGAAGTTAACCAGTAAAAGGCTGTTATCAAGGGTGTTACCATTGTGGCCACCTGCAGTGTACATGTGTTGGGGAACTCTGAAGCCCATCAAGAATATGTTGCTCAGAGTTAGGACGCCAAGAGGTGAGGGAGCTGGGGTATCAATACTCCAACTTCCAGCAGTTCTTGGTGGGGGGCTGCTCCTGGGGGTGTTGATGCTTACTTAATAACGGATAGCACTGTCTCAGGCAGAGAGGGTAAACCCTCAGGCAAGACAGGTGCAGGCAGTTGGCAGCACAGCTGGTATGCATCGAAATGACAAGGACCCAGGGGGATGTAGGTGGGGAACCAACCACTTCTGCTATACTAGGGTGTTGTATATGGTGGGGATGTGTCCACAAGGAAACTCAGGTCTAATTTCCAATCCCCTTCTCAGGAGTCAACCATGTAATACAGATGGGTACCTTGGAGAGTACCAGGAAGCTAATCCTCTTCCTGTCTTCAAAACCTCCCAACACCACCGTGATAACGTGATGATGGTGGTGATGTTCATGATGACTAGCATTTATGAAATGCTGGCAGCATGCCAGGAAGTTTTATAAGCACTTCACATATGACATAGCATTTAATCACACAACAACCCTGTGGAGTGAGTGATCATTTTTCTCATGTTACAACTGAGGAAACAACACCAGAGAGGCTATAGGGGAGCTTGGACTCCAAAACAATTTTGTTTAATTTGAAGCCTGGGACATGCATTTTTAGGGACATGGGGCTATTCGCTAAAGTTGGCTTTTGTTTTTAGAAGACTTTTAACTCAAATATATTTTTCCACTACCTCAAATAGAAATATAATGGAAATCTCATTGTTGGATGTTTGGAACTGGGGTTAGAAGGATTTAATCTTGCTCTATATCTTTAGACATGTCTATTATTCCCTCTGAGCTTCAGTATCCTTGTCTGTCAAGTAAATGAGGGGCTGGAAAAGATGCTCTCTGGGTTCCCTACAGCTCAGGGGTTATCTGTTTCCGGGACTGACAGTAGAACCAGGCAGCTCACAGAGCCAGAATTCTAGCCTGACTGCCCAAGGCAGGGAATATAAGCAAGTTGCCTGACACTTTTGAGTTGGAATCTCCCCACCTACAAAATGTGAGGAGCATCCACCCACCTGGCCTGAATTTAGGATTAAGAAGTGTTGTGACTATGATGCCCACTCTGAGGGAGGTAGCAGTGATCCTTGTGTCATGAATATTCCAGAGCTCCATATTGTCCAGCGCTTTGATGCATGTTATCTTAGGGAGCGAGAGGTTTGTAAATGGACCTGGAAGATGGGTGCTTGAGTGAAAACCCTAACTTCAATTTGTTGGCTCTGTGATCTCGGAAGAGTCCTCAGATTCTCCAGGAGCATCTCTCTCCATCTGTGAAATGATGGTGTCCACTGTATCTACTTTCTAACGTTGTAAAGATTTTGGTCAGAAATGGGGAAAAGAAGCACTTTAGTGCAATGTCTGGCACAGAGACTCTGCACAAGTAGCTAGAATTAGTAGCAGGCTGAATTAATGATTTTTATAGTTTTACTTTGATTTTACTATTTTTTGCTTAATTTGGTTCCACATCTATTATCTTATTTCATCTCCTCAGCAATAGCATATAAAAACAAACAGAACGTGACTCCCATTTCAGAGATTAATCAAACAAACAGATAAACAAAGTCTGGAAAACATGAATGTGTGTGGCTTGAGTGACGGGCATGGCAGCTGGCTGGCAGTGGCTGGCATGTGAGCCGCAGTTGGAGTGTGTCAGTCCTCCCACCTCTGCAGCCCCCAGTCTCTCCTACCCCCACTACCTCTGACCAACTCACTCTCAGCTTCATTTTTCTTTTTTTCTGAAATGGAGTTTTGCTCTTGTGGCCCAGGCTGGAGTGCAGTGGCATGATCTTGGCTCACTACAACCTCCACCTCCTAGATTCAAGCAATTCTGTCTCAGTCTCTCGAGTAGCTGGGATCACAGACACCCACCACCATGCCCATTTACTTATTTATTTATAAATAAATGTATTTATTAATATATAATATATATTTTAAGTATATATTTTTAAATAAATATATAATTTATTTTTATAATAAAAAATTTAAAATTTATAATTTTTTTATTATAGAAAATAAATTTTTCTTTTATATTTTTAGTAGAGACAGGTTGCATCATGTTGGCCAGGCTGGCCTTGAACTCCTGACCTCAGGTGATCCACCCACCTCAGCTTCCCAAAGTGCTGAGCCCGGCTCGGCTTCATTTTTAAAAATCGGTATGCACAGGGACATTGATGGTTTATCGTTACATTAACAAAGCAAGTTATAACAAAGTCTATAAACTTGTTTATGATGTCTTTTGCTGGAACGCTACTTCCTAAAACTTTATGCATCCCAACTTACTCATTTTTTCTTATGGTTTATGTTTCACAGACCAGGAAACAATTTTGCAGCATGTATGACAAATAAGCAATTAGTATACAAAATATGCAAACATTATCTAGAAATCATTTAGTAAATAAAATTAGCATAGTAGTAAAACAGGCAAAAGATATGGCCTAGGATTACCGAAGAGGGGCATGGGAACCATCAGTAAACATAGGGAAGGATTTCCAGTCTCAATGGTAATCAGGCAAATGCACATGAAAACTACAATATAACCCTGTATGCCCAGCAGACTGGCAAAACAATAAAACATTATACACATATAACTTATACCATTATATAGATATAAATTTATAATGTTTATATATATAATGGTACATTATAGATATAAATTATATAAACATTAGCTATATAATTTATAGCTATATAATTTATATCTATATCCTCATCATTTCAGTGCATACCAGCTGTGCTGCCAGCTGCCTCCACCTGTCTTACCTGAGGGCTTTCCCTCTCTGCCAAAGACAGTGCTATCTGTTATCAAGCAGACATCAACACCCCCAGGAACAGCCCTTAGCCAAGGACTGGTGGCAGTTGGAGTATCAATATCCCAGCCCCCTCACCTCTTGGCATCCTAACTCTGAGTCACATATTCTTGATGGGCCCCAGAGTCCCCCAACGCATGTAAACTGCAGATTATCTATCTATACATTATATAATTTATATCTATTATATATATATGTTTATTCAAATGTTTAATGTTTATATATTTATACACACACACACACACACACACACACACACACACATATAAATGTTGCTTTCTAGAGAAATTTGAACTATGTGGGAAAGTTAACAATTGTGTACCCCACAGTCCAATCATTAAACTTGAGGGTACATACCCACAAGAAATGCTATCAATTCATCTATATCTCAAGCCTAAAGTGCAGGTGTTGCTCACATTTTCCTCATAAGTAAAGTGCATGGAGGTGTACCACCGTTTGTAAGGTCCAAGGCTTGCTAATTATGATCGTGATACATTAGAAATGATCTAAATACCACTGACAGGAGAATGAATGATGTATGAATGAATACATAACAAAGTATGCATTAGCTTAAAAAAATTAAAAGCTTAAATACATAGTTTTGAGTAGAGAAAACAAAAAAGCCAGATGTAGTCCATTACTTACATAAAATTCCAAAAATCTCTCCTATACCTAATGATACTATATTTGCTTATGGTTATGTATACATGGATACATAAAACGGTTTTGGGAAGAGCTTTCCCCACATCATGTTTCCTGTGATTTCTCAGGCAGTGGGGGGTGCTCCTGGGCATGGGAGCTAAGATTGACTTCAGCTTGAAGACAGAACGTGTGGATCACTGTGCAAAGTGTCTATGTGTATCATGTGTATTATGCACATACTTATGGTGTATGCGTCTCTTTGGGTACATATGTGGGTATGTATTTCTAGAGGGAAGAAAAAAACACAAAGGAATGAAATAAGAGAAATGAAGCAAGGAGGGAAAAGAAAAAATCAAAGAAGAAAAGAACACTGGTTCAGAATGGAAGGACAAATGCCCAGTTATTACCAGTTGTTATTCCTAGTTGGTGCAATGAGAGTGATTGTCATTTATTTTCCATATAATTTTCCTATATTTTCCAATTTTTTTTACAATCAGGGAAGAAGGAAAAAAATCTGTATTTAAATTTGCCAGGAACTATTATATATATCTATCCACCTACCTGCATATATATATTCACATATATATGTACATATGTGTGTGTGTGTGTGTGTGTGTGTGGCCTTTGCAGACCATGCAGCCAGAGCCATGTCAGCCTTGCTCTCTTTTTGTGGGTACTGGTGTCCCCAGTGCTAAGGACAGTGTTTGGCACATACTAGGTACTCAATGTATATGTGATGAATAATGATTGATGGAATGGCTGAAAAACTGGATAAGTGAATGAATGGGTGATGGTGAATTGGGGTTCCAATATAGCAGTTTTCTGAGTCAACGTCTTTCCTTCTAAGATGGTCCAAGGTATATTTGGTACATGGTTCATGCAAGTGTGGGAAACACTGAAGGCACTTAGCCCCAAGTCTTCTCCCTGGTGGCCTGGAACCTGGGCTGCAGAAGGCCCCTGATACTCACATCGATGGGCACACTGTCGTAGAGGCGCTTGCCAATCACGGTCTTCCCCTGGATGTCAATGTTCTCCCGCTCCTCAATGGGCAGTGTCTGCACCAGTGCACAGTCGATGTACAGGGAGACGTTCTGGGCCTGGATGCTCAGGGCGATCTTGTGCCAGTCCCGGTCAAAGAGGTCATTGACCCGGGAGCCTCGGAAGACCACCCTGACAGCATCTTTCATGGCACCTACAGCGCTGTACTCCACTGCCTTATTTTCACCATCCAGCCGGATGGAGACCTGGGGAGGAAAGGACCAGAGACTCTTTGAGCTTCTTGGGGCCAAGGGAAATGAAGAGAATGGGAAAGGAGAGTTCAGAGTCAGGTCTAGCAATCCTGAGTCAGATCCTAGCTATGACTCTTACCAGCCGGTCACCTACCATCCGACCTTGGACCAGCCCCTTAACACCTCTGAGCCTCAGGTTTCTCCTCACACAATGGTGTTAATAATGTCTACATTTCAGGCTGTTCTAAACCCAGTATTAAATGGAATCATTGCACTCATACATTAACCCAGGAGTCATGGCCTCAACTGTCTGGAAGGGCTATGTAGGTAAGAGAGCTTTGGTGAGACTCCAAGAAAACTGGCACACGGAGGGGCTTGAGTCGTGAGAACAACCAGAAATCCTAATTAGTTTCGCTGTCTTTTAAAACCCTGGACTGGTTAAACCAAACATATCTTCTGGCCAGATCTGTTAACCTACATGTTCTCTCACTTGAGGATAAAGCTGGAGCTCCTGTAAAATAATATTTCTTGATGGCAGGGGTCTGATCTGTCTGGGTCATTGGGTTAGCCTTTGCAAGATGCACAGGCATTGTGCAATGGACAAATTCTGGAGAAGGTTTTACTGTTTTACTTCTGATTGTTTTTTATTGTTGTTGGTTTGTTTGTGTTTTGTTGGTGGTGGTTTTTGGAGATGGAGTCTCACTCTGTTGCCCAGGCTGGAGTACACTGGTGTGATCTCAGCTCACTGCAACCTCTGCCTCCCAGATTCAAGCAATTCTCCTGCCTCAGCCTCCTGAGTAGCTAGGATTACAGGTGTGCACCACCACGCTTGGCTAATTTTGTGACTTTTGTAGAGACAGGGTTACACCATTTTGGCCACATTGGTCTCAAACTCCTGACCTCAAATGACCTGGCCGCCTTGGCCTCCCAAAGAGTGCTGGGATTACTGGCATGAGCCACCGCAGGCAACCTGGTTGATTTTTAAGAATAAATGGGTATATTCTCATCCATGTATTCATTTTGTCACCCCTGAAGAATCATCCTGTGTGCCCAGCAGGCAACATGCCGGGTGTCAGGAATGCAACAATGGGCCACAGATACACTATCGGTGCACAAAGGTATGAACAGGATACAAGGCACAGAACATGAGTATCCACTGAGTGAATGAAAGAATGAGTATTTCCTTGTCCCATCTTTGCAAGGTTAGTCTTCATCTGCTCTAATATTCATGTTTTGCCCTTCCCTGTGGCTCCCTGCTCCCAGGATCTGACCTTTCAGGGCTTCTTCACCTCAACTCCTGGGCCCTTTGGCTTCTAGTTGAGCTTGGCCCATTGGAAGTCCATTGGAATGGAGTCCAATGAGGAGGAAGAGAGAGAGGTGGGGCATTTATTCCTCCCACCCCTCCTTGCTTCCCTGTAGCTCTGGAGTGGCTTTGTGCCATGTTTATATAATTTATAACTAGAATGTACCATTATATATAAACATTATCTATATAATGTATATCTATATAATGGTATAAGTTATATGTGTAAAATGTTTTATTGTTTTGCCAATCTGCTGAGCATACAGGTTCTTTGGAAGTGTTCCCTCCTTGGTGACTCTAGTACCCACCATCTCCTCCCTGTTCCCCTGCCCATCCAGGCTCAGGTGGTAGCTTCCTCCTGTGGCTGATCCTGGGATGCCCTGGCATTTCTTGTTGGTTTCCTTAACCCTTATCCCTCAGCCACATCAGCTCCCTTAACCCCAGTCAGTTTGCTACAGCGCTCGTCAAAACTGTGTGCTCAGTGGGGGCTGCCCCTTGCCGGCCTACATCTAAACCAGTAAATCACTTTTCAGCTGTGTGACCTTGGGTAAGTTATTTAACCTCTCTACAGCTTCCTCATTTGTAAAATGGGACCAATAGTAGTGCCTGTTTGTGAAGAGGATTACATAAATTAATCTGTGAGAAACTAATTAATTAAATGAATTGTCATAAGGATTATTATGAGAATTATAACATATGTAAAACATTTACAGTATATAGTATTTATTTTTTGCCAGATACTGTTCTAAATATTTGCAATAATGAATTAAGCAAATAAGTTCACAGGCATCAAAGCACTGAAGCCTTCCCTGATGAACACATACTCTTGGATTTGAACCTGGCCATCTGTTCTCACATCCCAAGATGTGATTTGTTGACTTTTTTCTTTTCATTTTTCTTTCTTTTCTTTTTTTTTCTTTTGAGATGGAGTCTCATTCTGTCATCCAGGCTGGAGCACAGTGGGGTGATCTTGGCTCACTGCAACCTCCACCTCCCAGGTTCAAGCAATTCTGCCTCAGCCTCCCTGGTGGACCACAAGTGTGCACCATCACACCCAGCTAATTTTTGTATTTTTAGTATAGATGAGGTTTCACTATGTTAGCCAGGCTGGGCTTGAACTCCTGACATCAGGTCATCCCCCCACCTTGGCCTCCCACAGTGCTGGGATTACAAGCATGAGCCACTGTGCCCAACCATTTATTGACTTTTTTCATAGCACAGCCTCAATATGTGAAATCATCTTAAGCACATCTTCTGTTCACCTTTTTGTCTTTCCTGCCCCAGCCTTTTAAACAGGCATGTTCTCTCTTCATCTCTGTAACCCCCTTGGCTAGAACAACACATGACACACAGTGACGCTCGATAAAAAGGTACTGAGGAGCCAGGTGCCGTGGCTCACACCTGTCATCTCAGCAGTTTGGGAGGTCGAGGCAGGTGGGTCACAAGGTCAGGAGTTCGACACCAGCCTGATCAACATGGTGAAAACCCGTCTCTACTAAAAATACAAAAATTAGCTGGGCATGGTGGTGCACACCTGAAGTTCCAGCTACTTGGGAGGCTGAGGCAGGAGAATCGCTGGAACCCGGGAGGAGGTGGTTGCGGTAAGCTGAGATCGGCCACTGCGCTCCAGCCTGGATGACAAAATGAGACTCCATCTCAAAAAAAATAAAAATAAAAAGGTACTGAATGGATGGAGGAATGAACAAATGAATGAGAGTCTCTGTAGTTAAAGCAAGGTGCCCATGTAGTGCAGGGGCATCAGCTACAGTATTTAACACAACCTGGGTCTTCTGGTCTCATTTTCTCGGCTCCACATGGCTTCAGTACAACCAAGGAGGACCTAAGATTTATTTTTATTGTGTCACCTATTGTATGCTAGGAGAAGGGCATAAAATAGAAAACTGTGAAACCCTGCCTAATGATCTAATGCTTGTAATACACAAAAGTCTAATACTCCTGTGATTAAACATCGTGTTCTATTTCACATGTTTGAGCACTATGTCCCTGACCCTTCAGAGCTTCCTGGGGACATGGCTTCCCCAGTGTTTCTGCCTCCAACATGATATAGAGCAAGGGAGGGCACCCAGCAGTCCAGTGTCTTGTGTCTACCAATACTAGTAGGGTGACTCTGGGGAAGGCATTTTCTATGTCAGGTCCATCAGCAAATCCTACTGGTTCTATTTTCAAAATTAATCTATAACCTATTTGTTTCTCCTAACCTCCCTGTCACAGTGGCATCCACACTTGCCTGGATCACTACTGTGTTCTTCTAATTTGTCCTCATATTTCTCGGCCTGTGCACCTCTGCAGAGTCTCTTCTCAAACAAAAAGTCCCTATACTGGCCTACAAGATTTTTTGAAATCCAGCCTTCTTCCACCTCTAAAACTTCATTTCTAACTAACCCCAATATGCGCGCGCACACACACACACACACACACACACACACACACACCACTCTGCTCCAGCTGCACCGGCCTCTTTGCTGTCCTTTAATCATATCTGGAATGAGTGAATGCCCCTCAGTTTACCCAAATGACAAATGGGGAAAATGCCAGCTTTTAAGGGTGGTTGTAAATGGCAAATAAAAGCATGTGCATCTGTATCTCTAGATGAACTTCTCTCTCTGTACATCTACAATGACTGACAGAGTGCATGGGTCACGCAACGAACACTAATCTACTCATAGATCATCTTCTTACAGATCTTTATCCAATTTTCCAGTGTCTGGCCAGTGTTTCCCCAAAGAATGGAAGGGAGCATCATTGGCATTTCTGGCGATGGGCACTCAACCAAGCCTGGCTTAACAAGAATAAATTTCTGGGTGCCTCTTTACACAGGAATCTCAAATCTCAAGACAGACTTCATCTCTGCATGGCTCTGTGGTATGGCGGTATTGCACCCCATTGCTTATTTTGACAGAGGGAGGGGAGGATGCACAAGTGTCGGACAGGGCACAGACAGCTCTGCAAATGCCGTGAAGGAAGAGATCCCAGACGGAGGGGGCGGTGCAGACTCACCCACAAGAATGTCATGGCAGGTGCCCAGTCCCACTGCACCGGACCCTGAGCAAATGGAGATGCAAGACCTGTGTAATTGGAGATGGAGTTGGATGGGAACGGGGAACGCAAAGACTTCTCCAGAAAAGTGGCCTCTGGAGAAGAATCTCAACTTCTCCATTCAGCCTCCCACACTTACAAAATCAAGCCTCTCAGCACTTAAATTTCAAAATGTCTCTGCATCTCAGTATGGCTAGGGATGTTATGGAAAAATCATTCGACAGGACTAATTGATCAGGACAGGCTTGGAACAGAAGCCAGATGAGCATGTGGTTTAAAGCACAGATGTAGGAACCTGAATGCCTGGGTTTAAATCTCAACTCCTGCTCTTATTACCTGTCAAAAGGTAAGCAAATTTTTCAGCCTCTCTGTGGCTCAGTTTCCTCATCTGTATGATGCTAACAGTAGAAAATATTCAGAGGGTTATTACGAATAATGAATTAATACTTGTAAAGCCCTCTGAACAATCCCCAGCTCCTACTAAGAGCAGGGACCTGTTGATAAGCAAATGCATCTGAAGTCAGTGTCCAGTCTCAACCTGGGAGGGTGAGCTCACTGTTTAAGAGAATCTTGCCCTTTCAGATGGCAGGCCATGAGTGTGATTGCTGGAGTCCGATTGCTTGAGCATGCTTTTATTTTATTTTAGCCCCTAGTGAAAGTTTAGTCAGTATCTCCCAGCTGAAAGTGAGTAATAGCTTCTCCCAGTTCATTTTTCTAAGAAAGGAGAAAGAAATAGTTGGTCTATGAACTTGATAACAAGAGGATCTGGATTTGGCAGAGAATAAATAGTAGTGTTGCTTTTATCTCAAACCAACAGATGGTGTTGATGGCTTTGAATTTCAGATTTGTCTTTCCTCACCGGACTGTGTGCTGGTGGAGAGCTGTCCTAACTTCGTGGGAAATGAAAGCTGAAACACACCAGAGGCAAGTAAAGACAGGACCCAGAGCTTCATTCAGAAGAAAACTGAAAGGAACTTCTCATGATGAGATCTTATTACATATCAGGCGCTGTTCTAGATGCTTTACATTATTCCATCTGATTCTTCTACCAAGCGTTCACGGTAGGTACTCTGTTTTCCAATATACAGCTAAGAAAACCAAGACCCAGAAAGGTAAAGTAGCCCATCCCAGGACCCATGCCAATAAAGGGGTAGACACGAGACTTGAACCCAGGTCTGTGTGATCCCGAGCCAGTGCACTCCACCACATCACAAAGCCAGGTCACTCATGCTACCAATACAGCAGGTATCATAGGACCGCAGAGCTGGCATCTATCTCCTTGGCTAGGCCAAGAGAGTCTCAGAGGACAGGAACTCAGCCTTCTTTACCCCACTGGAAGGCCTGGTACTATGTTATCATTAGGACAGGAAGTTGGACCTCTTGCATCTCATGACATCCCCCCTGCAGGTCCTCTGAGCCTCCATATGCCAAGCTCTCGATCTCTCTAGTCCCGGGGATAAGACCACTGGATAAAACATGGTGGGTGATGCCATCCCCACCATGAGAGGGAAACAGAAAGCTCTGGACCACTGAGATAAGGCAGTGCTGCTCTTACCTGTGGGATGCCGTACTGGTCGATGACCTGCCAGATATACCAGTCTTCCTTCCGAGATGTTTTCCTGAACCGGAAGGTTGTGACAAAGGCGTACTCATCAGGTAAACCTTGGGGAAACACATCCCTGGAGAAGAATGGAGACAAACACACCAGGCTTGGCAATGAGAACAGGGAGCCAGCGAAGTGAGCCCACACAACCCACCAGTGATCAAGTACTGACAACTTGACTTCCTAAATATTTCCACCAGCCACCTTCTTAGCCTGCCTTCCCTGCCTTCTCCTTAGGTCAGGGCCTAGTGTGACCTAGACAGTAGTCATGGCCCCCGAGGCTCCAACCTCAGCACCTTCAAATCTATCCCTACAGTGCATTAGCTTCCATCTCTCTGCCACCACCATGACTGATGACATCCATGGTAAATGCTAACTGGTCACACCCCTGGGATCAAATATGGAGAGACTCCCAGCTTCACTGCTCCCTGCTGAATTGTTCCCCGACCAGGACAAATGGATATACTTCATCCTTCTTGGTGTCCTGTCCCAGATGCCAGGATGCCATGGTCTGAATGTTTCTATCTTCCCAAATCCATATGTTGAAATCCTCACACCAAGGTGATGGTAACAGAAGATGGGGCTTTGGGGTGATTAGGTCAGGAGGGCAGAAAGCTCATGAATGGGATTCATGCCCTTCAGAAAGACCCCAGAGAGCTTGGTTACCCCTTCCACCATGTGAGAGTGCAGGAAGGATGGTGTCTATGGGGATCATGACCTTAAACGTCCTAGCCTGCAGAAACATGAAGAATAAATGCTGTGCATAAGCCACCTGGCTTAGCTGACAGTGCTTTGTCGTAACAGCCAGAATAGATGGGGATGGAGCGTCCTCTTCTCTCCCACAAGGCCCAGGTTCCTGCCTCACTGTAGAGCCAGCCTCTCACCTGGAGGAGGCCTCAGCTCCCTGTTGCTCCACCCCCACCAGTCCTGGAGCTGCCTTTCCTCTTCCAAATTCAGAAATGAAAAATGTTAATTCCCTTCTGTGGAGGCTCAATCCGCCCACCAAAAACCAAGACCCAGTCCCTCAGTCCCTCTGTCCTCGGAGCACTCTCAGGCCAGCTGCTCTTCCATCTTCCTCTGTATCATGAACAGGACACCTGAGTTCCCTTCTGCCTCTCTCACGTAAGCACAGAACCCCGCCACCCCAACCAAAATGCACCCCCACCAAAACTGACTGCACATCCCCAGCCAGGACCTGAGCAACCTCCCACTTCCTCTCTTTCTTCCTCTCTTTCCCTTCACAACAGGGTTCTGGGAAACGTCACGTACATCACCCCCTCCTTCCGCATCTCTCCCCATCTGCTCCACTCCCTGCCACCTGTCTTCTAGCTCTCCAGGCTCCCGACGTGTTCCTCGTGAGGTCCCTGGCAAGGAAACACTGACAAATCCCTGTCCCTCAGCACCCACTCGGGTCCCTGCAGCACAGCAGGCACTTCATAAAAGTTGAAGGAATGCAAACTTTGAAGACTGTCAACAGCCATTTCCATGGAGAAACCTCTCTTTCCCTGGTGCTAGTACAGGGCCCAGTTACTTTTCCCGGAGGATGCATCCAAGACAACACAGACCTGGGAGCTGCCCCATGCCTCGCAGGAGCCTGACCAGCATCCCTGGCCCCCGCCCACTCAATGCCAGTAGCAACCCCTCGCCCAGTTGTGACAACAAAATTTCTTCTAGATACTGCCAAAGGTCCCCTGGGGGTAGGGGTTAAATTTCTCTTGGTTAAGAACCAGTGATCTATCCTTGACTTACATCCTATCAAAATAAAGGTTAGCTTACTTTTTCATAGTGTTTCTCAGATTCAACAAAGTACATACACATAGGATCTCATTTGACATAATAGTCTAAGTTTAGGTAGGGTGAGGTGGCTCACGCTTGTAATCCCAGCACTTTGGGAGGCCGAGGTGGGTGGATCACCTGAGGTCGGGAGTTTGAGACCAGCCTGACCAACATGGAGAAACCCCATGTCTACCAAAAATACAAAATTAGCCAGGCATGGTGATGTGTGCCTTGTAATCCCAGCTACTCGGGAGGCTGAGGCAGGTGAATAGCTTGAACCAGGGAGGAGGAGGTTGTGGTAAGCTGAGATCCCACCATTGTACTCCACCCTGGGCAACAAGAACAAAACTCTGTCTCAAAAAAAAAAAAAAAAGATTCTAAGATTTAATAAAAATAAATATCTTTTGAGAGTTTAACACATGCTCACCAGTACTCTTTTTACATATTACCTAATTTCTTCCTCACGAGAATGTATAAAGAAGGTATTTCGATCCTCGTGCTACAGCTGAGGGCACCCAGGCTTGGAGGGGTTAACTCCATGCCATCTGGGTGGCAGAGGGAGACGCGCCTGGAACCTGCTCTCCTGTGCTCTCCTCTTAACCACCAGCTTACTGCACCTTAACAGCAGAGCCTGCGAGGAGGAGCCAAATCCTGCCCTTGAGGCTGGGGGCTGCCTCAGGAATGTACATGGTATTGACTTCCCTGCTGGAGGGGGTGAACTCTGTCTGGCCAGAGAGCCAGGAGGGGAAGTGGGGAGGCGTCTGAGTTCCTGGTTCTCAGACTAGCAGATCCACAGGGACTTTGTTTGGCTGTAGAATCTGTGAGCAAGATTCTGATTCTCAGTTTACAGCTCCAGGCTAGGACATGATGGCCCAGATGTTCAAAGTCATTCTCTGAGCTGAGATTTCACTCAGGACCACATCCAAGTAGTAGGCACAGAGCCCATCACTCATAGCTCCTGGGCGTCCCACAGGATTCAGAGATGGCCTCAGTCACTGTCCCTGCAGGAGGAAGATGGGACCTCCCCACCTGTATCCACGGGCACAGGCTTTGTAGCCACAGATCAATATTTGGCTTTGTTTTTCATTTTCTCCTTTTCTTTCTTTCTTTCTCTTTTTGTTTTGTTTTGTGTTTTTTTTTTTTTTTTTTTTTTTTTTTTGA
>NW_022436943.1:61649754-61752622 GCF_009761245.1 Sapajus apella
TTTTTTTTTTTTTTTTTTTTTTTTTTTGAGACAGAGTCTTTCTTTGTCTCCCAGGCTGGAGTGCAGTGGTGCAATCTCAGCTCACTGCAACTTCTGCCTCCCAGGCTCAAACAATTCTCCTGCCTCAGCCTCCTGGGTATGTGGGATTACAGGTGTCTGCCACCATGGCTGGCTAATTTTTTGTATTTTTAGTAGAGACAGGGTTTCACCGCATTGGCCGGGCTGGTCTTGAACTCCGGACCTCAGGTGATCCACCTGCCTTGGCCTCCCAAGCTGCTAGGATTACAGTCATGAGCCACAGCACCCAGCCATTTTCTCATTTTCTTAATGAATCCAATTATGCTACTTTTTTTTCCCCCCTGAACACACTTCCTTTTTATACCTTTGAAATACACACAGACAAGTATATCATAAGAAAAAGTACAGATTTATCTGTTAATGACCTTTTATTCCCCTGATTATAACTTTTGCTTAGGTTATACACACACATATATGGGTATATGTGTATGTCTGTGTATATATATACCAACATGTACCTATATATACATATATGCATCAGCCATTTTAATCAGGGAGAGAAAAAGATAATTAACAGAAAACATCTAAAGAAAGAAAATCGCCAAATTCAATCTTTTCCACAAATAATACAGCAGATATGAGATGACAGTGGAAGGGTAAAGGGTGTGGAATTAGAGGACCTGAGTTTGAGGCCAGCCTCTGTTTCTTCTGAACTGTGAGGTGTCGAACAAATCACTGTCCCATTTCAAGTCTCAAATGCTGTAGCAACTAACGGAAAAGTGTAATGCCAGCCTTGCTCACTTTATGTTATTGTCATGAGAAATCCATTATATGAGGTGTGTTATGTTACATGTTAACAGGCAAGAAAAACAGATCAGTATTGAAAGTGACATCTCTTTTCTTTATGGACAAAATTAATTTGCAAACTAAAATTTTATGTACGTGTGTTTACATTTCAAAGAATTCAAAATTAAAAGGATACTATCCTTTCTTGAAATGAAAAAGCTTTGCCAATCTGATTTTGTTTGGGGTGCTTTGCCATTAAAACAAACATGGAACCACATGGAAATTCCTCCTCAGAGCAACTCTCAGAGAACAGGAAGGAGCCCAAATCCACGACCCAGAATCTGGGTCCTGCTGTGTTCCACAGAGCACCACCTGGATTCAGCCGCTTTGCTCTTTGATCCAAGGGCTTCCTTAGAAGGTTTGCAAACAGAGTGGTCCTCAGTTAGACCCTGCCACTAGATTTCAGTGACATTTCTTTCTTTGTTCTGTTCATTCTCTTTTGCATTTTTTTCTTAAAGTTCCTCGCGATTTTTTTCTGCTTACAAATGAAGCGGGTGTTGAATTGGACATATTAGGCAAAGAAGTGAGGGGGAGTGAAGAAGGAAACAGGGTCTAGACTCTGCTCATCCCTGTGCACCCCCCAAATTTTGATTCATAATAACACCCCCCAGCACCTGGCTGTGTGTGTAGAGAGAACAACCTGGCTGTCTGGGAAGATGCCTCTCCCAGGAATTGGCTGAGAGCGATTACTGTCCTCATTTCATAAAAATGAGACTCAGAGAGGAAGTGACTTGTTTCCATTCTTCTTCTGTAAAATCGCTCTTGGCATGCAGGCACTGTGAGCCATGGATAAGATGACATTAGGGTCTGACACAGTGCCTGGTGCATGGCTGGCACTCAGAGAATGCTCACTGAATTAAAAAAACAAAAAGCATCACACACATGCAGAAACCAAACTCTATGAGCTGACGTTCAAAGCCTGTCTTTGCCAGACTAGCATCTGAAAGAGCATTTCACTCCTTATGGGCTGTCCATTCATTCATTCAGCAAATATTTCCTCATTTCCTGCTCCAAGCAGGACTTAGGTGCCAAGACCGTAGGAGAAAACAAGACTCAGTTCCTTTCTAGGACTTCTCATTGAGCAGGGGAGAAAAGACTATTGCACAATTGATCAGGTAACTTCAACTTTACCACATTTTGTGCAGAAGTACAGATTGTGAGGAGGGTAGGTAAGGGGAAGGCCTGACTTTGGGGATTCAAGGAATGCATCTAGAGAGCATAATGGGTGAGCATGCTTTGAAGGACGAGCAGGGCAGGTGCCTCAGGTAGAGGAAGAACATGAAGTAAGGCCTCCCAGTGGGAGGAAGGTGATCGGCAGACCCTAGAACAGAGACAAGAGGCAGACAGGGAGGCCTGGAGGATGAGCCAGGAGACCACAAAGACAGGACAGGGCCGGGTCTCACGGGCCTTCCTTTTCCTGGCCTTTGGGTTTACTAAGAACAGTGGAAGCAATTAAATATTAACAGTTTAAAGATGGAAGGTAGGTTGCATGACACGATATTGTCAGACACGTGTGAACCAGAGCTACTCCATCTGAAACAGGAGTTGGGGAAAAAGAGGCTCAAACCTATTGGGCTGTATTCCCAGATGGTTAAGGCATTCTGAGTCACAGGATGACACAGGTGGTCAGCACAAGATACAGGTCATACAGACCTTGCTGATAAAGAGGTTACAGTAAAGCGGACAGCCAAAACCCACCAAAACCAGAATGGCCATGAGAGTGGTCTCTGGCCGTCCTGACTGCTGCACTCCCCCAGCGCCAAGGCAGCTTACAGATGCCACGGCAACATCAGGAAGCTACCCTAAAAAGGGGAGGCATGAATGATCCACCCCTTGTTTAACATATCATCAAGAGATAACCATAGAAATGGGCAACCAGCAGCCCTCGGGGCTGCTCTGTCTATGCAGTAGCCATGCTTTTATTCCTTTACTTTCTTAATAAACTTGCTTTCACTTTGCACTGCAGACTCGCCCTAAATTCTTTCTTACACAAGATCCAGGAACTCTCTCTTGGGGTCTGGATTGCGACCCCCTTCCTGTAACAATATCATTTTTGTTTTCAAAAGACCTGCCTGCTTCTCATAAGAAGAATAGAGCATGGATTTTAGTATCATCTTTAGCCCTGGACTGGAGACCCAATAAGTGTCAGGAACTGGACAAATCTTTTCATCATATCCTCTCAATAATGTTGCAAGGCAGGAACATTTACTTTGGAGAGAAAACTGAGGCACAAGGGCATTGAGTAATGTGTAAAGCCAGGTACCAGTCAACACTGATACTCAGTCTCAACTGGCCAAAGTCACTTCATGATTCCAGTGAACCCACGCCTACCACGAATGCAGTGTCAGGTCCTTAGCAGGTGCTGTAAACTACTAAACCATACCTGTTTGTTATTTCATGAATGGACAGAAGAACACATGTACGAATGAATGAATGATTAACGCCAAATGTGTATGGAGAGATGGGTGTAGAAAGACCAAAGAATCAATGAAGTCAATGATAATAAATTGGCTACAAAAACAGGTTCAATTCCCTGGTCCAGTTGTTCATCTGCTTCATCATGGGGCAACCTTAACAGGCAGTGAGTCAATTAAAGCCCAGCTCAATGCCAAGTATAAAACTGAGGCTGCTGCACTCCTTCTTGCCCTTTCCCCAGGCACCCTGGGCACGTCTGGAAAGAGAAGTGGCCACTCACTCAGTACTTTGCACCACAGGGAAAGATCCCATCCGTACATAGGAACTGTGCGCTCCGTTCTCTCTCTTCCCCAAGATTTCCTTCACACTGAACAAATCCATCAGGTCAAAACCTGTTCAAAGAGAAAAGCTGTGAGTAAGTTTGGGGAAGGAAGAGTCTAAGAGACAAAGGAAAATCACATCCACTTTCTGCAAAGGCAGCCTGCCCATCCCGCCCCAGGAGAACGGAAGTGGAGGGCATCGTTTAAGGGCGTATTCAGGGAGGAAATAAGCCCCTGAGTAATGAGATACACAGCTTCAGCTTCAACTCCGCGAAGAAGGTGCAGGAGAACACAGACGCTGGCTTTCTCAAGAGAATGTGTGTGCGTGTGCTCAAGCGTGAGACACACGGACGGTGTCCTGGCTGTGTGAGAGCCGCAGGGCCTTGGTGTTCACAAAACCGAGATGTGTGCACTTCGCGCATGCAGCCTGGCTCCGTAGGCAAATGGCCACGAGGGCTTTCTTTTCTGCAGCCACATTTTTGCCTTGCATTTGGGCTTTGCTTGGGTAATAGTTTGGCAGCTTTTGAGTTTCATGATTTTAAAGAGAGAAACGTCACAGAGGAATACACTGTCTTCATGATACTGCATTATTTGAAAGGATTCTGCTTGGCTTTGTTTTTCCTTAGTTCGGTTTAATTTTCCTCTGAGAGGCCCTTATATGCACTGTCAATGTAAAGTAACGGAAAAAGCAGGGGCTTTGGGCTTAGGAGAGGGTCAAGGGTGAGGATGGGCATTTGATCCTGAGCAGCCATGTGTATGTGACACTGGGCAAGTCACATGACCCACAAGAGTCTCGGGTACTTCACTGTGGAAGGAGAGCACTGATGCCTACTGGATAGGGCTCTGTGGCAACTGCATGAGACCCTAAATATGCAACACTCAGCATATGATGACAAATTCACACGGTGGGTGTCTTTTTACGAGTTATTCCCACGGCCACCAGCACATGCTTGTCCACATTCCCCCACAATCAGATCCTTTTGCAGACCAGGTTCTCAGAGGGGTCTGAAGACAGTGCATCCCAGCACTCGCCTGAAACTGCCTCTCAGACACTGGGGAAAGCTCCCAGCAGGTTAGAGGGAAGCCTGCTGAAGGCAGGAAGCAGACCGAACTCATCTGTGCACCCCGAGAAATTATATACTTCTCGGCATTGGCACCTAACCTAGGAGACTTTAGGAAGAGTTCGTTACTGTCTCCAACATTCTAAGGTATGACTGAAAAAAGAAAACAAAACAGGAAATGAACCTATCAGACCACCATTACGATGAATGTCTCTTAGCCTCTTTTACCACTAAATTCTGCCCAAAAAGATTATCTATTCCTTCAGTACATGCTTTTGAAAGCCAGGTCCATGCCAAGCATTGTGTAAGAAATGTCGGGGAGGGAAGCAGTAGCACTGACACAGAGTTTGAGTGTTAGAACTGGAGAGGTCTGGGTTGTGATCCTAACCACCATGTCTTTGCTGGGTGGCCTCAGGCAGGTTGCCTGATATCTCTGAGCACTTTTTTTCGTTGTTGTTGTTGTTTTGTTTTTTGTTGTTTTGTTTTTTTATCTGTAAAAAGGTGATTGCTTTAGAATGTACCTCATTGCTATGAGACTTAATGAAATGACAAAGTTCTTCATACAGTACCTGGCATACAGCAAATCACCAACAAAGCCCTTTTTATATTCACAGTTGTACCATTGTCTAACACTAAGTTCTGTTTATAGATGTCAGGTATTTATTCAGCAGATCTTTATGAGAGTTTGCAATATGCCACACCCCGTGAGCAGGGTTGCAGCAGGCACCAACACAAAATCCTGGCTCTGGGAGAACTGGAACCAGTGGGGAGGCCAGAAAATAAAGAAATGCACAGGGCAAGCGTGCAGTATGATTTCAGGCATGGTCAGGGAGCAGGGTAGCACTGGACAGGAGCAGGGCTGAGGTGACAGGGAAGGTGCTCTGGGGGAAAGCTACAAGGCACAGGCCTGTTCTGGTCCGCGGTGGCCTGGGAGGGGCTCTGAGCAGGGCAAGGTTGCTCTGGGATTGGAGCCCTTCGCTTTCTGGATTGGACCATTCCCAGCACCATGCCATCTTGTGGTTGTCAAGTTCTTGGAAAATGACTAAGAGCCGCTTTTATGTCACATATCAGCTATTTAATGGAATTCATGATATCATGTTAAATGATGTTGGGTCTTGGGAACAGTATTCAGAAGCTTTATTGCAGATGGAAAACGCGCCCCTCCAAACCGTGCTTGTTTATACTCACTAATGTGAGTGATTCAGCATCTCTGGAGATGGGTGATTTGTAAGAGGGAGCAGGCACCCACACTCCTGCAACCGAGGTCCCCTGTGGTGTACGTGTTGACCCAGCTGAGAGGCTGCCACAGGGCACAGGCTGAGTGAGGCCAGCTTCCCTCGCCTGCCAGCTGCTTGAGGACACGGCCCAACTTGCTGAGTTCGCCACCCTATTCCCCATCCTCGGGACCCGCAGGCCTGGCCCGCGGTGCAGATTTGTCAAACTAAACATAGGGCCTCACTCTGAGCTGTAATGCAGCCTTGGTCCCTGGGAGAGACCGTGCGGAGGATAGTACACCCATCACGTGGGCCGGATACTCCTGAGTGAGTCCCACTGATGAGCTGTGTGGCCTCAAGCACGAGCCCAACCTCTCTGAGCTTGTTTCCCCTGCAGTTTTATAAAATTCGGATAACAATAGCACAAGATAGTAGACAAGTAAGGGCCATGATAACAATTTACATGCAAATCCCTGTTCGCAACTTTCTCTCCCTGTCAGCTCTCAGGTAATTTACTCAACCTGTCCAGACCTCAAGTCTTCACCCATCAAATGGGACATTAAGAATAACCAGTTGGCGGAGCACAGTAGCTCACGAGTGTAATCCCAGCACTTTGGGAAGTCAAGGTGGGTGGGTCACTCAAAGTCGGGAGGTCAAGACCAGCCTGGCCAACATGGTGAAACCCTGTCTCTACTAAAAATACAAAAATTAGCCAGGCGTGATGGTGGGTGTCTGTAATCCCAGCTACTGCAGGGGGCTGAGGCAGGAGAATTGCTTGGACTTGGGAGGTGGAGGTTGCAGTGAGCCAAGATCGCACCACAGCACTCCAGCCTGGGTGAGAGAAAGAGAGAGAGAGAGACTCCGTTGCAAAAAAAAAAAAGAAAGAAAGAAAAGAAAAGAAAAAAAAAGAACAGCCAGTCATGATCAGGCCTGGACAGGCAATGGCCCTGCACAGTGTCTGCCTGTCTGCCAGCGTCAATACACTCTGGCTCTACTATTAGACACTCATGTCTTAGAAAATCACTCTGAGTTTTAAATGAGAAAATGTGTAGGAACAGGCCTGAAATACAGTAGGTCCTCACTAAATGCTGGGTGTTCTAATGGATCCGTCACCCTGAATGAGAGCATGATCACTCCTCTAAACCCTCACAAGTTCTAGACAAACATGCGGCATGGAGACGTGGGTGGGTCTCCCTGACACCGACATCCTGTGATCCTGGCTGAGTCACTTTCTGGACATCAGTCTCCTCATCTGTAAACTGGGAGAATCGGTGCAATTGGATCATCTGTTGCGTTTTTAGCACCAAAAACTATTGATCATATTTTCTCCAATTTTTGCCATGGCTGGAAAGAGCCCCAGTCAAACTGCATTTCTTGCATAACAGTTAATTTGAATGTGCAGTTTTATGCAGTGAAGAATCCCTGTGTTCAGTATGCCGGGACATGTGAGTTAACAGAACAGCCGTGGTTCCTATTCAAAGGCATGGGTTAATCCCAGGTAAAGGTACAATGTGCACTGGGCATTTACAACGTTTAACGCAGCCCAAGGCTCTCTGCTCCCACACAGAGTTCCAGCTGGGAGACTGAGGAAGTTATCTGGTTTTGTTAAGCCTGTTTCTGTAACTGGAAAAATGGAGAGAATAATCTATTGCAGGGCTGTCATGAGACCCAAGGGTGATGACGGGATTAAATACCTGGGGGAAAGCCAGAACCCAGGGCTTGCTCAGTCAACCCCACTGTCCCCGCCTGCGGACCACAATGGGAACCTGTTGAGCCAAGTGAAGCTTTGTCCCCTGACAATAGCTCTGCCACCACCCCAGGGCCCCACCTCGCTCACTCCAGTTATAAGGACCAGGCCTCCTGAGTGCATGGCTGGGCGTGGCTGCCACCCCCAGGAGGGAGGGAGTCCTGGGGAGTATCCCCGTGAGATCCTAAGTTGGGTGAAGCCAGTCAACTGTGAAACATTTACTGACTGCCTGCTGAGAGCAGCCCCTCCCCCTCATCTGCCCCAGCCCCAGGCACTGCTGTTGGCACAGCCCCCAGCCCACCTGAGCAGGGAAGCAATGCCCAGAGGCTGCAGTCTCAGCATTGCCTGGGGTCGGAAGCCTCAAGAGTCCCCACAGCTCTGAGCCCCCAAGCAGGCCCAGTGACGAGCAGCTGCTGAAACTGACTTAGCCCCATACAACAAGGGGCCTTTGACAACCCACCGGGCAGCCCCTGTACTGTGGCCCTGTGTCTGGAAGTGTCCTAGAGCCTGAGGAGCCCCCACAGTGGGAGGGGCTGGTGCCTCTGAATGGGGGAGCTTGGCCACAAAGACCTGGAGGGCCCTGGAGCTCCGGGGTTACAAGAAACTGGAGCCTAAGGTGAGGGGAGCACAGCCTGCTCAGAACAGAAAGCCTGCTTAGGATCAGATGCTGTCTCGCAGGAAGGCGGACTAGTGAGAACAGGTGTTGAGGACAGCCCATTCTAGGTTCAAAACTTGGCCCGGCCCTGGCCAGAGGCAGGAGGCATCCTGGTGGCCTCCTCCTCAGTGATGCAGGGGTGAGGATGTGCCTTGCAAGGTTGTCACCTTTAGGGGCTCAGACAGCACGTCGCTGCTGAAGAAAAGCAGTGGACAGTTTAATCGAGGGAGCAGAAGCAGGCCGTGATGTGGAGGGAGGGGAACACCGCAGTCGGGAACACCAGGGTTCCCGTCCCTGTTCTCAGACTCAGCAGCTCCACGGCTTCAGGGCAAGTCCTCAGCCTCTTAAACTTCCATTTGTCATCTGTGCAGCTGCTTGAGGAATCCCACGGAGGTGGGGTCCCTGGAGGCTCGTGGGGAGTGGGGGCTCTTACTCAGAGGAGGCTCACAGGTGGCCTCAGCAGCCCCCACACACTCACTGAGGGATGAGGGGGAGGGAGGAGAGCCCAAGAGCTTGTCCAGGGCGGACATGTGCCCACCCTGGGAAAGGTAAGGGCTGGGAACTACAAAGTGAGTGTCTCCTCTACTCCACACACCATCAAATGCCACTAAAAACTGACACCCTCATCCGCGATTCCCCTCAGCAGTCGTATTGGAGAGAATATATGAAATACACTTGTTTCCAAAAAGCAAGCCTATGCTCTACTTTCTGGTTCCACTTTGATTGGTTTCAGTGAACAAAAACAAAGAGTTGAACACAGCAAAACTCAGAACAAGAAGGAATTAACTGGGTGGCAGCAAAGGGCACCAAAAAAGAAAAGATAGATTGCCCAAAATAAATAAGGGCTGGGAAGGAGAATAAAAAATGTTCCCGAGGAAAGAGGGCTGCGTTGCAAGGCACTCTGAGATAAAAAAGCAATTGTTTCATGCAAAATAGATGGGACACCTCGCTGAAGCCGGGAGGTCACTGGACCACGTGGTGTCAGGAGAACATGGCGATGGCCCAGGTCACTGGCTGCACCTGCTGTGCCAGGCGCCTACTGTGAGCTCCTCACCTCATCCGGCAAAGGTCGACCTGCATGGAGTTCTGCCAACCCCCCGGGCTGCTTTAGTTCCTCTCGGAGTCTAGATGGGTCTGGGCGAGATAGAAGCAGCAGCTTATCTGTCTATGCGGCTGCCTCCTTCAGTAGATGGAGAGCTCTTCGAGGAAAGGGATGATTCGATCTGTTTCTCTATCCTTAAAATGCCTGCTGCTTTTGCTGTTCCTGTTTGAGCGTTTGTGGGTTGTTCGTGGAAAGAGAGAAGAAGGGACTGAAGGAATTCATGGCCTGCTATTCGGGGCCTCCTATGTGTTAGATGCTGTGTGGCCTGCTGAGATTGCAGTCATCAACAGGAATCTGGGCTGCTGGGGGATGTCAGGACCCATGGTGAAGGCACACTGGCTGGGAATGGGGCAGGCTGGGGCAAGCCAGGCTGGGCTCTGTCAGCCACATCAGGGAGTTTGGGTTTCTTTCTTCAGGCAATGAAGAGCCACTGAGGGCTTTAAAGTGGGGGAGAATTACCATCTGGTTCGTATTTCCCAAGGTCATTCTGGTGGCAGGGGATGCAGGGCAAGAAGACCAGTAGAGGCGGGGAGGTGAGATGAGGGCAGGGGAGGGGAGGGCTGGAAGAAAGAGTTGAACTGGAGAGCTGTTTAGAAGGTGCCATGGGCAGGACTTGGTGATTATCTGGATGGGGGGCCCAAGTGGAAAGACAGAGAAATCCAGGATGCCTGTGGCCAAATTTGAGACCCACACATGCCTAACACACGCTTAAAGCGCCAAGTAGATGAACTTCTAGAAAAGTTGTGTAACACTTTTATTGGGTAGAATTTGCAGAATATTTGGTTATCAGATCTGAGAGGGACTCTTGAAGACATTCTGAAGGATCCACTGTTACACAGGTGAGGAAACTGAGGCTCAGAGATGTCAAGAGATTGACCCAAGGCTTGCTGGCTGGCGAGCAGCAGGGCCATCTAAGACCTATGCCTCCAATCTTCTGCATCTATTCTCATCCTCATGCTCACAGACCCAGCCAGATACACCCTAAGAATAGCCAGAGTCATTTACGGGAAAGCCTGGAGGTGAGGCTTTTGGCAAGTGCCTCTTTTCCAGAATACAAAAGCTGTCCCTATTACCCAATGGCTTTTAAACTGGCAAATCTGAGGCTCCATCTCTCAATAACTCCCTCTTCAGCCTGGGCATGGCTGGAGCAGGTTTTTGGGGCTGGTTATAATTAGAGGGGACGGTAGATAAAGCACGTTCTCTGTGCATTCAGAGCTGCACAAACAGGGCGTATCTGCTCTGCAGACTGAAGGATGTCCAGCTGGCACTGTGATTTCTTTTCCAGGGAGGTTCCAAAGAGGGAGGGGGGCTTCAGGACTCTGGCTGTGGACTGACACAGGAGGGTCCATAATAGAGGGTCCCAGTCACCAAACAGACTCTTTGGAAGGATCCTCCACATATGTCATAGACTAAGAAGTCTGTTCAAAGTTCCGCATTTTCATGTGCAAGTGCACATGTGTGTGTGCGCGCGCGCACACACACACACACACACACACACATACTCCCGAATCTTCCCTGCAAGAATCAGTTATTTATTTATTTGAGGTAGAGTCCTGCTCTGTCCCTCAGACTGGCGTGCCCTGGCGTGATCTCAGCTCACTGCAACCTCTTCCTCCTGGGCTTAAATGATCCTCCCACCTCAGCCTTGGCTAACTTTTTTCATGTGTATTTTTTACAGAGATACGGCATGTACCACCATACTTGGCTAATTTTTGTATGTATATTTTTTGTAGAGACAGGGTTTCACCATGTTAGCCAGGATGGTCTCGATCTGTTGACCTTGTGATCCACCCGCCTCAGCCTCCCAAAGTGCTGGGATTACAGGTACGAGCCACTGCACCCGACCGTTCTCTATTCTTAAGACCCATAGAATAATGCCCAAGCATAACAAATGCTCTCAAACAGTTCATATGCTTGCTGGGGAGTTAGACAGGGAAGCAAATAATTATAATACCTTCAAATTGGAGTTCTCAGAACAGAATAAAATGCTAAAAGAGCCACTAATCACCTGTGGGTCTTCAAGCAGTTTCCTGGAGGTGACTGTTGAGTTGGGCTTTGGGGGATGAATAGGAGTTCACTGTGAGAATGAGGTGGGGACGGGCACACCACAGAGAGGAAATGTCATAGCCAAGGGAAGGACTGCATCTTTGGGGGCAAGCAAGCATTCCAACAGACTCATGAGTATAAGCTACGACAGAGGCAGAGCCTTTCCTGCAGAGTAGAAAGCATGGACTAGATTCTAGAAGCCAAGGAATCCAGGTTTTAGAAAGACACCACTTGAAGCGGAGGGAAGAGGGCAGTGCTGGAGACTGACGTGCTGGTTACAGAGATGCTACGACACTCCAGAGGAGAGGCAATAGTGGTCTGGATGGGCCTGATGGCAGCACAGGAAGTGCAATATGTATTTTTAACTCTTCCAGCCACCAAGTAGATGCAATGACAGGAAAAGTGCTGTGTCCCCTCTCTTGGGCTGCCTGTCTGGGGGTGGCCAGTCTAGGAAAGGGTTCTGAATCTACATTACAATACAGCCTATTTTCCCCTTCTTATGGCAGGAAAAGAGACTAACTTTTGGTGGTCTGGGGAAGTTTGCCTGATTTTTAAGACACATATGAGTTTCATTTCTTCACTCTGTTGAATCAGTTACCTAGAAATGCACATGTACAGTCCAAGCTCCTAGATTGGCCACTCAATGTGGCCAAACAGTGACAAACGTGGACTTTGCTGAATGGTGATCTGAATGCAAATCCTGATTCCACCACAAACTCAGGCAAGTGGCTCAAGCTCTCTGTGCCTCAGTTTTCCCAACTATGAAATGTGCAACAGTGCATCTCATATAAAATACAGAGGAATGCATCTCATATGCTGTGAGGGTGGAAGAGGAAATTCATGCAGACCCACGGGCACACAGTAAACGCTCGGGAGGCATTTGTTATTACTGTTGCTTTTATTAATCACAGTACTGTCATAATGATTCGCTTCTATGGATATGTGTGTTAGATAATGAATTACTTGGGGGAACGCTGCTGTGAAGAACCCATGGCTCCCAAAGCCACGGGTAGATAATGCAGCAAGGTAAGAATTTGCTTTGAAGACAGATGTCAATGAGAGAGGTCTCAGGGAAGAGCTTGGCAGACATGTTCACACTGCAGCAGATAGAAAATAGATTATCTGAGAGCCAGAGCCTCGCTGGGGATTACCAAGGCAACAAGCGGGAACGTCTAAGTCAAACTGCCCAGAAGTTTCACACCTTGGGCAACGTATTGGGTTGGTACAAAAGTAATTGCGGTTTTGCCATGAAAGTTTTGCACAATTATTTTTGCACCAATCTAGTAGCTCAGACATGAATATACTTATTTCAAGGAAATTAAGTTAACAGAATGAAGAAGATGAAAGCCATCTTTATCTCATGTATTAGACAAATAAATGCTGACAGTGACAGCACCCCATTGAGCACCAGCTGTACACCAGGTGTCCCACCTGAAGAATGTCACTATCTTTGTTGGTTGCCTCTGAAAGTGCTGGTAGTTTATTGGGGAGATGCTTGAGCAGGGAGTAGGGGCAGGAGTCAGGGAAAGAGACCAGCTGATAGAGTGTGGCATGCGGCCAGTTACCCTGGCGGACGGCCATCCCTAGGAAACTCTGGGAAATGGGGTCAAACGTGGACCTCAGAATCTTCCCACTCAAGAAGCAGTAGCACTGGGGTGTTTCTGCACCGAGGGTCACTGATTGAGGGCTGCTCCTGAGGGGTGTTCACTCCCTGGCACATTTTCCCCACTGTGCACATAGGCAGAGCAGCCTTCCACCATTCCAGAAAAATCCCTCAGGCACAAGATGCAGATGCTGACATCTTCAAGTCAGCAGAGCACACTGACATGGCGCGGTCCCTGGGATGCAAGCAGGGTCTCAGCAGTGCCTGTCAAACACCTCGTCCTGACCTCACAAGGCTCTCTGCTAGGAGGGGGACACAGAAGTGCTGAGAATTGGACCTAAGATGACGCAGGACGGAGCGGAAGGACACCCAACCCCAGGACATTGGCAAGAAGAGCAGGGCTGCTGTCCTGCAGTGGCTTCCTGGTTGGGAGTTGGGAGAGAAGAACACTTCTTTGCCATATGTATTTAAAGTGCTGAGCAGGATGCCCAGACACAGGAAGGCCTGGATCCCCATGTTCAGGTTATCGGCTGGGATGATGGGGAGCAGCCTCGGCCATTCCTGCATGCTCACAGCCTTCTATCTGTCACATGCCTGACAGCCTTTGGTGAGACTCTGCGGTATTTCTTTCTGCTGCTGGGTCTGCAGTCACGTGTCTCTTTGTTCTCTCACCCATTGATTCACTCATATATTTATAACTCTGATTCACTCTCGCTTTCACTCCGAAACACATTTATTTATTCAGTCGTTTGCTCCCTTTGCCAATCATTTGCTTACTCATTCACCAGCTCCTTTACAAACTCATTCATTCTCATGCATTACTGAGTGACTCCTATAGAATATCCACAGCCTGCCAAATGGAAAATGTGAATGTATGTTCTTTCCTGTTGGATGGTTCTTTGATGAGAGCTGCCACCTGCACGATTCAAACCATTTTATCAGGACTCTGGTGAAAGCTGAGAACAAACACAGGGTCAGCGAGGCCACCTCTGAATTGACAAGGGTCACGCTCAGGCCCAGCAAATCATATACAGAAGCAGGCATGCGTGGTTGCTGTTTTTCCCTTACCTGTGATTTCCTTGGTTCCTCCATTGGTGTGCTTAAAGCGATCTCCTTCTACACGAACACTAGGGCAGAGCACATCTGAGAAAAGTAAGAAGAAACAGAGACTGATGAGAAAATGTGATCCATCGTCACTCTGTGAAATATGACAGCACACGAGACCCCAACCCGCCACGCAGCATGTGAGGTGGAGAAGATGCAGGGGCAGCTGGCAGCTGCGCACCCACTTATGTTTTCATTTTCCAGTGTATTTGTTAAGCATCAGCTCTGCAAATACTGTGTTCTGTACCGGGGTGAAATATGAACAAGGCTTTGTCCCTGTCTACAATGAATTTACAGCCTTGTCCAAGGAAGCCAGACACGGACATCAATATTATCAGCATAGTGGAGCAAGTGATAGATACAGGTGCCTCCTGCTGAGGGGTTCAGGACACAGATACAATACCTAATCTAACTCAGGAAGACAGAGAAGCTTTCTTGGAAAGATTCTTTTTGAAAGAACAGTAAGATTTAGCCAGACAGACAAAAGACCAAAAGGTGATACAGGCAGAGGGAACTTCATTTAGGAAAGCATGCACATATACATGAGACCTCCAAGTCAGTAGGATGTCAATGAAATGGAAATTGTGTGCCAGGACAGATCAGAAAGATGTCCCATAAGTCATCTGATGGAGCTTCAGGTACAATTCCATAAAAAGGCAAATTCCAAAAAGGAAAACTCAGTTATACGAAAGTAATTAAGTTATACAATAAAAAATATTATACAATATTACAAATATATCTTACAGTCTTCACGAATCCTCACTTTTAAAAAGTTGGAAGAAGGCCGGGCATGGTGGTTCACGTCTGTACTTTGGGAAGCCAAGGTAGGCGGGTCACCTGAGGTCAGGAGTTCGAGACCAGCCTGGCCAACATAGTGAAACCCCGGCTCTACTAATAATACAAAAATAAGCTGGGCATGTTGGTATCCACCTGTAACCTCAGATATTCAGGAGGCTGAGGCAGGAGAATTGCCTGAATCCAGGAGGCAAAGGTTGCAGTGCGCTGAGATCGCACTCCTGCACTCCAGCCTGGGAGACAGAACAAGACTCTGTCTCAAAAATTAATAAATAAAAAAAAAAGGTTGGAAGAGAAATGAACTCTTTTAGTCCCTCTAACAATTCCAGAAGGAGCACTAACTTTGAATTTTGATGTGCTGGGTCCATGCTGACTGCACTGCCGCCTACCTCTGTGGCTTGGAGAAGTCTCTTAATCTGTGTGTCTTAGCGTGGGCACCTGTGGCATGGGAGACCTTAAAACGCACACATTTGTCACAGGGCTGCTTTGAGAATTGGGTAAGATTAAGCCCACAACAGCACTGAGACTAGAGTAAGGAGGTTCTGTATTCTCTTAAATTTAGCACCCAAAGCACCTCACTTACCTCCCTGAAGACCCAGCCCTGTCCATGAAGCAATTTGATCATCACACATTATTACTATGATCACATTATTATTTGGCAGCTCCATCACCCTGTCGGTTCTATATACAATGGCCTCTTCTCATATTTGAGGGTATAAATGTCTCAGCACAGGACCAGTTTGAGACGCCTTTCTCTATCAGCAGTCAGGGGAACAAATGAGATCTTTCCTGATTTGGGAGGAGGTATTTTTAATGTTTATCCTCAAAGGCACCACCAGGTCTGACAAGCACCATGGAAGGGGTTATTTTGGAAACAGCACCAAGCTGTCTGTCTAGCACTACGTACAGGAACCGGTGCAGGCACGGCGCAATATTTAGACAGCTCTGCCCAGGACAGCGGCAGCTGTGGGGTGACGATCAATTACTTTAAGCTTGGCAGCCTGCCAGAGAGACAGGCTGGGAATTGCGTGTCATTTTAATGAGTTTAAAATTTAAGATGAGTTGACTCAGAAGGTTCTATCTATCTTTGATGATGAGCAAATCTCTGGAGGCTGGTGGCTGGCGCTCGGAGTAGCTGCTCCATTGAGTCACATCTCTGCAAATTTCCCAAGGGGAGAACCATGAACACAGAAATGATGGAGATTCTACTCAAAGATATAGAACTTTCTCAAATTGCTTTAAGGAATCTTTCTCAAAACAACCCACAAATTCCCTCTGGGGCCTTCACTAAGCCTCACACATTCACCAGGCTCAAGGGGCAATTTACAGTTGAGTTGGTTAAGTCAGAACAAATGGCTTCCAAAACACCCCTCCAGCCAGGCTTCCCAGGGATGCCAGGGCCCTCGGGGTCCACCTGCTTGGCAGGGAGATAGGGTTAGCATCCATGGCTCCTCTTAGCCTATAATTAGAAGCCATTTTGCATTTCCTTTTGGCCAAGACATCCCCATATCTTGGAGAACGATCTGCTTATTTCTCCATTCACTCATTTATTCACATGCAATTCTTCACTGAGCTCCAGATATGTTCCAAGCATTGAGCCAGCTCTAAGGTCACAGAAGTGGATAATAGAGACGTCCTCGTCCCTTCCTTGGGGCACTGCAGGGCTGACGACAGGAACAGACTCCAAACATGTGAGTACAAGAAAGGATCAGTGCTACTGGGAGTCAATGTGTCTCCACGCTTCCCAAGCCTCCTCCTCCTGGATCTTAGAGACTCTGCTCAGCCTTCAACAACCCCAGGGCTTTATTTCCATTTATCCCAGCCTGGGTAGGGAGCCCTTCCTCAGGTCCCAGTGTCAGAGACAAATAACAAAAGTTTGCTGTGGGTGAAGGAAAGGATGGCTTTAAAAAGCCTTTGGTTTTCTTGATGTAAGGGAATAGATAGGTGGATGGGGTGGTGAGTTTATTTTCCCTCCTTCCCCCTTTGAATGTGAAACAATGTTTGGGGGACAGTCTAGGAGAATGGATGAATTATCAAGCCAGCAATTCTAAACCTAGGTGAGAAGCATAAGATTAAAAGAACAAAACAACAACAAAAATACTTCTATTTGTTTAAGCCACTGTATATAAGTTTTCTTTACTTGCAGCTGAGTGCATTCCAAATTTGCACGCATTTCCTTCCTGTGAGCCTCACTGATATGCCAGGGTAACCAACTGGAAGGTCAGATTCTCTTTCCGGATATCTTAGGACAATTAATGAGGGTGGTGAAAACTAGTGCATTATTTCCTTGGTAAAAGAAATGCAGACTGAGTTACCTTCTCTATACCAATAAATATGGAATTCCAAGGTAATCCTTCAGGAGCAGCATAAGAAGTAGTTCTAAACTAGGGACAAGGATAAGTTCTCAGGAGTTAAAAATGTGTATTTTTGAAACCATGAAAACACAAAAATGAAAATGTCTAATGACAAAGACATTGCTTCCTTAAAGTCCATTTACTATCTACCCATTGGCAATCATTTTCCTTCACTCTCTAGGCAAGTGGAACATTCTAGACTTCTGAGGAGGAAAAAGGTTATCTCTTCACACAGCATAGGTTCCATTTCACCAGAAGCCTACTGATTGATCAGAGCTGCTGCTCTAAGGGAAAATACCAGGAATTTACTGCAATCTTTCTGGAAAAACACATACATTTATTTGGCCTCAGTTTACCAAAGGGCAAAAGGGGGGCATCTGTTTGTCCATTAGGGGAGGAGAAGGGCTTGCACTACATGGTGACTGATGTCCTTGTGCACTATGTTGACGCACCCATGGTTCTGTCTGCAGAACACACAGCCTTGTCATCCCCTGGCTCTTGGCAAAGAGTTTTTCCAGCTGAGAAAGGAGGGTGCATGCAATTATTGAGCACCTAGTGTGTGTCAATCATCTGGATTTGCATTTAACTTACAACAACCATCCTAGAAGATAGATTTTGTTCCCATTACACAGATATAAAAACTGAGTCCAAGATAAGAAACTCATCAGATAGGAGAAATGTATCTGTATTTGAATAAATTCCTAACTGAATTTAGCATCTAGGAAGAGATATGATGACCCCATGTTAGGAGAACAGCAGGGCTGGTAGAAACAAGGGAAGGATGCCAGGGCAGCGCCACCGGCTACCAGACAGGAAGCAATCACGGCTCATCCATCACCATGCAGCAGCCGCTGCTGAGTGCAGCTAACCACAGACAAGACGTATGACATCCAAGTGGGAGGGGGAGGAGGCAGAGGAGGGAAGAGCTTAAGCAGACGCCCAGCAGACACAAGATCCAGTTCCTCTGCTGCTCCGAGGCCAGCCAAGGAATTCTCCACACATCCCCATTTCAGATAAGCAACAGACACATGCCAGGCCCAGGGCCCAGGGCTCATGTTAATAAGGATTACAACTGTAATGGCTCCCAGGGACCGAGTGCCTGCATGGCTAGGTCCTGCACTGGGAATGCCATGTGGGTTGTTTCTGAACCTCTTGCCTGCCCTGCTGGAGGGATGTAGTTATCTCCATAAGCAGCAGACACATGTAGGTGGCTTGCTGTGCACCAGACGCTGTTCCAAGCATGTTGAATACACTGACACATTTAATTGAATCCTTACCACGGCTTTACAAGATAGGTGCTATTATTTACAGAAAGAAAGAAAGGGGGACTAACTTCTTTCTGCAGAAAGAAAGGCGTAAAGAAGTGACTCAACGGCCCAAGGCCACACAGCTAGCAGGTGGCATAGTCAGCATGATGGCTCTAGCATCCAGTTCTTGACCACTGCATGATGCAGCCTCTCCAAGGGTCAGGTCAACTGCTTCAGGTCACCCAGCCAATAGGGATTCAAGCCTGTCTGTCTCCAAAGCCTGAACCAGCAGACAGTCAGCTTGCTATTTCTACAGCAGTCCATTTTGCCTTTGAACAGCCTTGACTTGTAGAAGGGTCTTCCTCACTCTGTACCTATAGGATTCATTGGCTTATGCAATGAGAAGCCAAGGCTCAGAGAGGTTAAGTCATTTACCCAACATCACCCAGCTAACAAGTGGCACAGGCAGGAACTGAGCCTAGGGAGTCAGATGTGGGCATCTGAGCTCTTAACCACCATCCACAATCTCAGCACTGGAAAGTGCCTTGGCTGTAATAGGATAGTAACCAGCCAATCGCTGAAGAATGGCTATACTGTGTCAGCATTCCCCACAGGCTCTCATTTAATCCTCCCCATGGTCTGCAGGGCAGATACTATTATCCGTATTTCACAGGTGAACAAGTAACTTTCCTAGTAGTTGAAAGGCGGAGGGGAATTGTTATTAACCACACCTCAGGGCCATGGTGTGCACCAGGTGAATGAAGACAACCCAGCATCCAGACATTGGGTTCTTAGGCCCAGTTCCACCTCCACTACCTGTTCTGGAAATTTCTGGAGATTCCTGGCTTGCATTTTTCCTCTAGGCCAGAGTGTATCAGCACCAGCTGCCTCTCCAGAAGCCCCAGATCCTCTGGCTGGTCAATCCACATCTCCCAGATCCTTTAGGCTAGAGAGATGGCATGGTCAGGGTACCATGTGTTTTGTGAGAACATTTATATGAGTGTTTCATAGGAAGTCTGTAAAATATGCAGTAGACAAAATATTGCTGGAAAGGAAAATCCCCTGGACCTGCCGACAGCTGCAAACACTAGCCCAGGAGATCAGGGCCGCCTCCCTCCTTCCCCTCCTTGCCCCTGTCTCAGAAAGATGCAGCACGAGGAATGAGGGGTGGGCTCTGGCACAGCTGGGCCCTTCCTGATGGGAGTTGGGGATGCAGTTGTTTCTGTTTGGAAATTGATGAGGCACAAGAAACAGTAACAAGCTGAGGGGCTGCCAGAGCCATCTCTCCTCTCCCAGCCAAGTGTGAGCTGTGCACCAATGTACAGAGAAGCGAAAATGGGACCAGACCGGAGGAAAGAACCTCGAGCCCCCAGGTTGATGGCAGGAAGCTCTGGGGTCAGACAGACCTCACCTCTTTCATGTCAGTTATCCCTTGAGTGTCTGTTTCCAAACTCAAAAACAGGGACAGAAGTCCTGCCCTCTTCTGTCCACAGTTGTACTAAAGGTTAAATAAGATGGGCAGTGGATGGGAAGTTCTCAGCATGAAATCTGGTATCTAATAAGTGCTCACTTATTTATTCCTTCGTTTAACCAACACGTATTTGCCAAGCCCCTGGCACATGTGTCCTAGCACAAGAAACAAGTGCAAACACATGAACACACAGGCGAGTGGCTCCTGCCCTCCTGGTGCTCACGTGCTAGTGGAGGAGGCAGAGGGCAACACAGAAGCCGACAGGGAGGCAAGCTGGCCATAGTGTGCAGCTTGGGCCACAGACAAAATATGCCTGCGATGTGATGGGGCTTTGGCAGTGGGGACACTGGACAGATGTTGGATAAGCTAGTCTGGGAGGAGTTCTAAGGTGAGTGACACCTGAGCTGAGGGCTAAGAAGGACAACAGTCCAGCCATGGGAAGAGCAGGGCAAACAGCCTGGAGGAGCTTCACTTATCGTGGGGGTGAGGAGGGGCCAAGCCCCACAGCTAGAGTGGCAGGAGAAGAGGGGCAGGAAAGGAATGCGAAAATGCCATGCACGCCATGGAGAGCCTCGTGTCCCAAGGCAAGTTTGGAATTGAGAGCAATGCAGGCGCTGCTCATGGTCGTTGCTAGGTATGAGTACTACCTGTCCCACTGGGACTTTGGGCACCAGCCATCATCCACGACTTCAAATGGCCCAAGGGCTCCTTGGACCTCCCTTCCCTCCCAGGGATGGCCCAAAACCAAGCACCAGTAGGTGTCACCAGAGACTGTGCAGAGCTTTCAATAGGAGAGGATGGGGAGGGGATGGAGGTGAAGGGGAGCTCAGGGGCAGCAGAACCTTTGCAGCCTTTTTGCAAGAGAGCCAGCAGAACTTCCGAGACCAGTCCTCCCTTCATTCCACGCTTAATGAATACCCAGTATGCACCTGGTACTGATCTGATCCTGGGCATAAAATAATGGCAAAATGACAAGCTCTCTGTCCTCAGGGAGCTGCCATCCAGTGGAAAAGATGGAAATTGATCAAACAAGGCACTGGGGTCTCCAAGACGTGTGTGATGATAGCAGGGGTGGCAGTAGTGGGGAAGCGCTAAGGCAGGGATAGAAGACAGGGCGCACAGCAGGTGGCTGGAGGCGTGGGATGACTGACTGCGCTGGGGGAAAGGCTGATTGGGAGGTTTGGGAAAGGACCTGGAGGTAAGAGTGGGGACACATGGCTGGGATGATCAGCAAAGGGAAGAGCAACGGTGAGATGAGGTGGAAGGGGCCAGAGGCTGGGGTTGGGGCTGACGGACCCTAGTAAGATGTGTCACTCTGCAATAGGGGGAGGGCCTGGCAGTGACAGGGAAGGAATGGAGGCAGAGACCAGCCAGAAGGCCACCACAGTGGTCCAGGGGAAGGAACGATGGTAGTTTGTCCCATGTGGTGGGGTGGAGGAGAGGAGAGATCACAGTCCCTGGATCTATCCTGAAAGCAGGCTGAGCAGGCTCTGGTGGTAGATTACATGTGGAGTGTCTGAGAAAGGGAATGCTCTGCCCTGCACGGCTGGAATGCTGGAGCCATAGAACATGAGTCCAGTGGTGGACATTTTCCATGTGAGATGCCCTATAGGTGCTCAGCAAGCATCAGGATCTTAAGCCCGGCTTTCAGATCTCAAGGTGTGGGGCCCAATTGGAGCTTTCCATTTGGAAGTTGCTGAAGCAGGGATAGTGTTTAAAGCATCGGGAGTGAGTAAGATCATTCAGCAATATATCTAGAGAGAGGAGAGAGGTCTGCAAATCAGGAAGTCTTCAATATTGGAGGCCTGCAGCCTCCAATATTGAAATGTGAGTGATGAGGAGTGGCTGGCAAAGGAGACTGAGAAGGGGAGGCCAGTGAGGTGGGAGGAGAACCAGGGAGAGGGAGGTCTGCAGGGTACGTGGAGGGAGCGTTTTACCCAGCAGGGAGCAAGCAGTCCACAGCACCAATTCCTAAATGTCAAATAAAAAGGGGGACAGCCTGTGCCCGGTGGCTTACACCTGTAATCCCAACACTTTAGGAGGCAGAGGCAGGTGGATCACTTGAGGCTAGGAGTTTGAGACCAGCCTGGCCAACATGGTGAAACTCTATCTCTACCAAAAAACACACAAAAGCTAGCCAGGTGTGCTGCTGTGCAGCAGTAGTCCCAACTACCCAGGAGGCTGAGGCAGAGAATCACTTGAACCCAGGAGGCAGAGGCTACAGTGAGCTGAGATGGCTCCACTGCACTCCAGCCTGGGTGACAGGGCAAGACCCTGTCTCAAAAAAGAAGGGCCAGCATTAATGGTGAGGTTCAGCATCCTACAGGGTATTGGTGCCCTGAATGACGGAGTGAGGGCCCCATTGGAGCAGGTTCAGAGAGAATGGCTGGGCAGCAATGGGAGACAGCAGGGACAGCACCTATGTCAAACCCAGACTCTTCCCCTGACTCCTAGTTTCAGAGATGGTCTGAACGTCTAACCCCATCCTCCAATAATGACTCCTGAGGAAGCTCTTTTGGGAAACTACAGGAAAACACTCATACTCCCAAATGCTTCCACAACCGATCTCTCTCTTTTAAAAAAAATTTTCGAAGAGACTCCCTCCTTAATGATTTAAAAATTATTTTCACCAAGAAAATTAGCAAGATGCTAATTCCTCTACTTCAAAGTTGGGGTGTCCTGAGATAACAAGTGGACTGACTGTCACCTGGTTCACCTTGCAACCAACAAGCTCATTATTCCAAGGAGCTCAACAGTGTTGAAAAATACCCCCCCCAATAATTGGAATTAAGGCAGTGGAAGTGTAAGAAGGAAAAGAAAAAGCAAAGACATGTTACCAAATCCCTAGATTCAGCAAGCACATTCACGCACCAGGACCTTCAGGAGCCCTTCTAATTTTCTCTGAGGGGAAGATGAACAGTCACAAGAGTAAGTGGCTGCCCCAAAGTAACAGACCTCATTAACACCCAGATTCCAGCCCCAGTTTGCCTGACATCCAGTCTCCCATCTTTGCATGACAGTGTGCCCTGCAGAGATGGCCAATGGGGAGGGTAAACCAAAGACCAGAGTAAGGCAGAATGATCCATCTGTTGAGCAAGGGTATGGGGACCCTTAATAACCACTTAAATTGCCAGGCGTGGTGGTTCACGCCTGTAATCCCAGCACTTTGGGAGGCTGAGGCAGGCGGATCATGAGGTCAGGAGACCAAGGCCACCCTGGCTAACATGGTGAAACCCTATCTCTACTAAAAATACAAAAAGTTAGCTGGGTGTGGTGGTACATGCCTGTAGTCCCAGCTACTCGGGAGGCTGAGGTGAGAGAATCACTTGAGCCCCTGGGAGGCAGAGGTTGTGGTGAGCTGGGATCGTGCCACTGCACTCTAGCCTGGGCGACTGAGTGAGGCTCCATCTCAAAATTAAAAAAAAAGAGAACTCCTTAAATGAGCAGAATGTGGTACTGTAGTTTGGTAGAGATGGTGGCTGTGACTGTCACATGGCAGATGAGGGGCAGGGATGATGGTGCAAGGGTGTCTGACCACAGGACAATGTGTGCTGGGACAGAGGGAAGGCACCATCGTGAGTGTGAGATGCTCATGTTCTGTTAGGAGGTTATGATCATTAGGCTGATGGCCTCACTAGGGAGCAGAGGAGTGAGGGCATGAGCACGTCCTGGGTGTCCACCGTCTGCTGGGACATAGTCACTACCTGGATGCTAGGGAGGCCACAGGAAACAGAAAGGACAAGAGGACAAGAGCCTCTGCCCTCTGGAAGCCCAGACAATCAGTAGATTCTGTTTAATTCTTTCAATAGCCTTCCTGAAGGATCTGACATTCCCAGTGACACAAACACACTGCGACTCAAAGAGGGCAAGTAACCTGCTCCTGGTTACTCTCCAGGGTGGTAGTAGAGGAAGGGCTCAAGGCCAGGTCTGACTAAGGTGATGGAGCCTTTCCCATTGCCCTCCCCTCTGGCCTGCTCAGCACACTACCTGGGTTTCTGCTCGCTGCTGTGACATGATCACCAATGAGAAATGTCACCTTTGGAATCTCCAGAAGGATAGCAATCACTTCGGCTCTCACATTTGCCTATTTCTATTCCAGTTACAATAGAAATAGGCCCAGCCTGGGCCTCCCAGACCCCATCAGATTCTCATGTCCTTCTCTTCTCATAGAGATGGCTTGATAGTGATGGTGGTGATGGTGATGGTGATAGTGATGATGGTGGTGGTGGTGGTGGTGGTGTTGATGGTGGTGATGGGGATGGTGGTGGTGGTGGTGGTGATGGTGGTAGCGATGGTGGTGATGGGGGTGATGGGGATGGTGGTGGTGGTGGTGATGGTGATGGTGATAGTGATGATGATGGTGGTGGTGGTGTTGGTGGTGATGTTGGTGGTGGTGATGGTGATATTGATGATGATGGTGGTGGTGGTGGTGTTGATGGTGGTGATGGTGGTGGTGGTGGTGGTGATGGTGGTGATGGGGATGGTGGTGGTGATGGTGGTGGTGGTGGTAGCGATGGTGGTGATGGGGATGGTGGTGGTGGTGATGGTGGTGGTGATGATGGTGGTGGTGGTGATGATGGTGGTGGTGGTGGTAGCGATGGTGGTGATGGGGATGGTGATGGTGGTGGTGATGGTGGTGATGAGGATGGTGGTGGTGGTGATGGTGGTGGTGGTAGTGATGGTGATGAGGGTGGTGATGGTGGCAATGGCGATGATCATGGTGATGGCAGTGGTGATGATGGAGGAGGTGGTGGTGATGGTGGGATGGGAGGATGGGTCTACTCAGATAGCCAGCAGTCAAGAGACTGACTCTTTTATCCACTTGCTGTGTGACCTTTATGGCCCCCAGCATCCTTCTGAGTCTCAGCTTCCTCAATTATGGAATAATCAACTACCTCTCAGAATTCTAACAAAGATGGGACAGAAGAAAATTTAAAATGTCCAGTACAGTGCCTGAGACACAGAAGCCGATGCTCACATGGTACTTACTATGTGACAACCACCTTTCAACTCACTTTGCACACACATCAATTAATTGAGTCCTTCTCACGGCCCCATAAAGTGGCAATTCTCATGGCTATTGTTTGTTTGGTTTTTTGTTTAGAATAAATAAAGGAAATAAGGCAGAGAGAAGTAAAACCCCTTATGCAAAGTCACAGGGCAGGTGGGCGACAGAGCCAGCATTTGATCCCAGGCGGCAGCAGTGTGGTTCTAGGGCCCTGCATGCTCCCGGCTGCTGCCTGCTGGGCTGGGGCAGAACAGCCTTCGCTCCTCCTGTCTGAACACCTCCTCCCCTTTTTCAGTGCAGCGAGGCCTCTTGCACATTGAAGCAGGAGCACCACAGCGCTCGAAGCCAGCTGGGGACCTCCCTGCCCAAAGCAATCCTTCCTTCTCCCCACAACCCTGGTGCAGTGGCTCTTTTTGAATCCCCCCAGGAACAAGGAGCTTCCCGCCTTCTGAGCAGGCCATGCCCTTGAGGTCTCTGAGCAAGGACTGTGCCAGGAAAGGAGCTTATGAATCAGCCCAGCTTTACCCATTAGGGCTCCATGAGTAACACTAATTCCTTTTCTGGAGGCGCCTCCGCCTCCATCCCCAGGCAGAGCAGCTTCAACAACTTCACCTGTCCCCACCTTCCTAGCTTCTGATCTGTTCCCAAGCCACCCACTGTCAAGGGTATGGGACAGCAGGCCCTTCAATCTGCCCCGGCCCTCCCTCCTGTGGAAGAGGAGGCCACTGGAGCCATGCACAGCTCAGGATGACTTTGATTCTTCTTAGAGAGACTTCAAACAAAGCAGCAGGGGCAGGATAGGAGCTCAGAGCTAGACAGTGGGACTGGGGTGGGGGACTTGCAGCAATGGGGGCCGTACCTAGAGCCCCGGAGGAGCTGGGCCTGCTCATTAGCAGCTCCAGAAGTTACTACAAATGGCAAAGGAATGAGGAGGGCACGGCAACTCTGCACCCGCCAGCTGTGCCCCTCACCCCGAGGCTCTCCCAGAACAGTCAAGGCGTGGCCACATGGCTGCACCTGCGTCTGAGCACTCCCAGTGGACTCCACGTGTCCTGCGTGTGTGTGCTGCAGTGTTCACTATGTGAAACCATTAGGTATATGCGCCCCTGTGTGCATTTGTGTGTGAGTGCATTTGTGTTTCTACAGTGGGGGTGCTGGCCTTGGAGGAACAGAGAGAGAGAGAGAGGCAGAGATAGCAAGAGAAAGACAGAGAGACAGACAGCAAGAGAGACACAGAGAGAGAGAGAGACAGACAGATGGAGAGAGAGAACAGAGACAGCAAGAGAAACACAGAAAGAGACAGAGTCAGAGAGAGACAGAGAGAAGCAGAGACAGCAAGAGAAAGAGAGACAAACAGAGGCAGTGAGACAGAGAGAGAGAGAGAGAGAGATGGAGGCAGTGAGAGTGAGGGAGAGAGAGAGAGGGTGGAGCTTTTGTGTGGGCGGCCTGTGAGACACACTCCCAGGACGGCCCAATGGGTCTCTTCCTGCCAGCGCCTTCTAGGGCATACTGCCAGTGACACATTCCTGACAAGGAAGAGGGCCCCAGCCTGGCAGGCATGGAAAACCCCAGCCACAGGCCCAGGGCTAGGAAGCAGGACCAGGCCTGCCCCGGGCTCCCAGCGATCTCTCTGCCTGCTCTCCTGCTCTGTGGGTGTGCCTGGGACCAGCTGGGTGTCCACCTGTCCCGCCCTGTGCCTGCCCCTCTTTCCTTTGTTAGAGGCTGCCTTTGCCCCTCCGATTCTCCCTGTCTGTCTCCTCCTGGCCTCGCTGTCTGCATCCCTCTCCCTCCCTCTTCCCCAGGCTACATCTGCCTGCCCTCCTGCCTCTGCCCACGCCTGCCCCTACCTCTCTCTGCTGACCCCAGGCCCACCTCCAGCTTGCCTCCTCCCCGCTCTCATCTGCTACCTCCTGCCCCAGAGGCATTTGGCCCAGACCCACTGCCACTGCCTACACTCAGAGCCCACCCTCACCACGGCTCTGCCCCCACGGGTCCTAGAACTGGGGAGAAGCTTCTGAAGATGGACATGAGGATGAGTCAGTGCCAGGCAGGGCTGCAGTGTGGCCCTGACATGCCCACGCCCTTCCATGCCCTGGCCAGACACAGCTTTGCCTGGACGTTCATGGTCATCTTTGTCCGAGGCAGCTCTGGGCCAGGCACCTGAGGCCTCCAAATTTCACAGCATGGAGCCTGAGGCTTAGAGGGAATTGGCTGACCCCCAGAGCACGGAGCCGCTCCTGACTCTGCCCACAATGTCCAGGCCCCCTCCTGACCCTCAAATCTGCCACCCCATCCTGAAAATCTCGGGAGGGGATCGGGAGGAACCACTAAGGAAAGGGCAAAAGCTGCGCCGAGCTGTGAGGGGTCCACTGGGAATAGCGCGTCCCTGTGGAACCAATGTTCTGACGACAGGGACTCAGACGTCAGGATCCGGAGAAAGGCTGAGGGACGCTGAGGTCCAGGCCCCTTGTTTTACAGATAAGGAATCGGATGCCAAGAAAGAGGAGCTGCCTCATGGTGCAACTCCCACCTGACCAGGCCAGGCTGAGCCTCCTTCCCATAAACCCAAACCCATAGAGGTCACCCATGGAGGGCGATAGCTTCATGAGCTGCTCCTCCTCTTATAATTGGCCTTTGCAGGAAAACTGGTCCTGGAATGACGGCACACGGCTTTGCCCTGTGTCTGTGATCAAACCTTTGACCCAAGGCCATGGCCTGGGTGGTGATGTCATCAGCTCGGCATGAGCTAACATCTCTTCCGGCTTCTTCCTCGCTGCCTCTGTTGTTTGCGCCTTCGCAGAGAGGAAGCTTTGTGCTTTATGTGTGTGGTACCCCCAGCCTTTTCGGACCCTCCAAGGCTGGGTCTGTTCAACTCCAGAGTCAAAGGAAACTCTCCGTATCTGATCTTCAAGGTTCTAAAGGGAGCTGGATGAGAGAAAGCGCACAGAGCACCAAGTTCAAGGTGGAGGATGTCTCGGCCATGCAGAGCACAGGCCTTCTGGGATTGTTTTCTTTTTTTTTTTTTGTTTAGAGACTGAGTCTCACTTTGTCACCCAGGCTGGCATGCAGTTGCGCAATCATGGCTCACTGCAGCCTCGAACCCCCGGGCTCAAGTGATCCTCCCTCCTCAGCTTCCTGAGTAGCTGGAGCTACAGGCACACGCCCACCACGCCCAGCTTTCTTCTGGAGATTCTGACCATGGAACCTGCAGTGCCGAGAAAAACACTTCCCCGAACCTCGTCAGTCCATTATCCTCCAAACCCTGAGTTTCCACAGGCTGGGAGGGGAGGAGTTGAAGATTCTCAGGGACTTTCTGGCACCGCGCTCAGCCCCAGGTGAGAGGGCTGCTGGGCAGGCCAGCAGGTGAGGAAAAACCAAGCAAAGCCAAACACCTCCCTGCTTCCCTCCATGGATCGTGAGTAGATGAAGCCGCACAAAATCAAAGGAGTGGCACGTGAAATGTATCACATGAATCCAGAGGTGGGCTGAAGACGTATTTCACACAGCCCCGTAGAGGAGATGAGGCCTTCCCTAGGAGGGGTCGGAGGAGAGAAGGTCAGAAACACCATACGACAAGTCCCCAGGAGGCCGCGTCTGGTCCCAGCATTGACCCTAAGTCACTCCATGTCTGTGGATACACCATTTCCCTTCTCAGTCCCCAGAAAACAAAGGACTAGCTGAACTAGCGCAGAGTGCCTCCTCACCCACATATCCTGCGTCTTTTACTCTGCGCTTCTCAGGGAAGACATGCAAACGAGATAAGGTGTGATTTATTTGTGCTTCTCCCAGCCATGTTCTCTCCATTAGCATGTGGCCTGGGCATGTGGTCTGTGTCCAAACTCAGAGTCGTGTCCCTAAAATCAGTGCCAGTGACAAAGGCAGGCCACAGGGACAGAAAAGAGCAAAGGGCCGGACTCCCCCGTCCACCTTGTCAGGCCCCCTGAACACTATGTCGGGCAGATGGCAAGGCCAGGACCCCTTCATCGGGCCTCAGGTCAGTGGGCAGAACTGGGCATGGCTGCCCATGGCCCTCCCCGGAAGGCTGGCGGAGGTGGGCTCCTGGAACTGGCACAAGTGCATCCCTGAGGCAGCTTTGGTGAGGCTGTGGGGAATCCCAGTCAGATGTCCATGAGGAATGTCTGGCGCCTGGTGAGGACTTCCCAAGGATAAAACCAGCTGTGAAAGCAGAACTGTCAGCGGGTGCAGGGCTGAGGCCTGATGAGAGCACGTGAGGGGCCAGCACACAATCTAGAGGCGCCACTCCCCCCACTTACTCTCCTCCTTCTAGGGCACCCACTGGGGCTCTGCACCTCTAATTACAGACCGGGATCACCTGTGAGGATCTGCAGGCAAAGGGGCATGCTTGGGGGGTGGGCGTCAAGTGTGGCTCCCGCCTTTGCACCCCTGCATGGCTGTGAGCCGCTGTGGCATCCTGGGCTCTGCTGTGCCTGTCATGCCCATCCCCACACCTTGAGGGTGAAGCAACGATGGCTGTAGGCTTTCACCTTCAGCTCCTCCAAGCAGTTCTCTTCCATTTCCTCCTGTATGACTGAGAACAAGCTGTTCAGTCTCTCCATCCTCCATTTCCTCATCAGACCACTACTATGTGCTGGGCTTTCTGATCAATTATCTGCTCACACTTCCAAAATAACCAGCCAACCCCTTCACCCACCCCACCCCTGGCCTTCACCCGCCTTCCCTTCCCCTCTCTTCTCCACCCCATCTCTCTAGGTTTCTGCCGGCCTCCTGCTGGTTAACCCTCCTCCATCAGACCTCTGCACATCACAAGACCTCTGGGCCCACCTGGCTCTCTTTTCTCTTACCTTGATCTAGTCAATTTCTCATCCAGTTCTGTGTAAGAGGTGTCCACATGTGTATCCCCTCTGCAGCAGAGCCAGGACTGGGCTAAGCCAGGGAGAGTCCAGGGGCCCAGCGTAGAGACCTCACTCCAGGTGGCCACCCTGACACTGCACCCAGACTGAGCAAGCCAGCACCTCTTCAAATCGTGCTTCTCACCTTCACGTCTTGCTCTGCTTCTCTGGGTCTCAAGCTTTCTTTGAATTTTCTACATGCATGACCTCAAAGCCACCAACGACACAGTGAGTTCAAGACAACTCGCCCGGTGTGGTGACTCACGCCTGTAATCCCAGCACTTTGGGAGGCCAAAGTGGGCAGATTGCTTGAGCCCAGAGGTTCGAGACCAGCCTGGGCAATATAGTGAAACCCCATCTCTACCAAAAATGCAAAAATTAGCATGGCGTGGTGGTGTGTGACTGTAATCCCAACTACTTGGGAGGCTGAGGTGGGAGGATTACCTGAGCCCAGGAGGTCTAGGCTGCAGTGAGCTATGGCTGCATCACTGCACTCCAGCCTGGGCAACAGAGCAAGACCCTGTCTCCAAAAAACGAAAAGATAACTCACTTTCTCACATGCTGCTGTACCTCTCTCCCTCTATCGCCCCCACACTTTAAGTGACATGAGGGTGGCTCTGTACCCAGGTGTTTGCTTTCCATCCATATGATCTCTCTGCAAATACCACTCCTTCTAAGAACTTCCCTCCATCTCCACTGCCTCCCCTTTGGCTCTGCCCTCTCATCTCTCCTGCACCTCCCCAGATTTGCCCAGCTCCTGCTGCCATCACCCCAGCCCACCCCCAGGTTCTCAGCCACTCAGTGGAGACCCCAACCACTTCTGCTGCTTTGCCAACTCCACACTGCCAGCATCTTCAGCCCTGACCCAGGAGGCTGCACTTCCATAAGGCATCCATCACTCCTGCTGGGACAGAGGTCTCAGGTGTCTTGGGTCCTGAGCAGACCAACTGGACCAAGGAAGTTAGATCTCCATTCGCCACCTCCAGGCTCACATGAAGCTCACAAGACAAGGGATCTGGTTTTCCCCATAGCTGCACAGAGGGGCCAGTTACACAGCCGGGAACTACAGATGATTTAACGCTCCCCAGGATGGAATTTAACCAGCCAGAGGCAAGAAAGAGCTGGCAAATCTGTTATCCATCCCTTCCCCTATCCTGATAGACTATTCCAAGGGCACCGACTGCAGGCTGGCCTCTCTGCGATGCTGACGTCCTGAGAACCCAATGCACAGCACCACCTTCTGGGGCAGCTGCGGGCATCTCGGTGGTAACACCCTCTCTGTACTTGCTCCTGGGCCTTGCCTCCTTCCCCTCACTCTTGCTGCTTTAGGGTTGGACCTCACAATAAACAGCAGAACAGAAACCCTGCCACAGGCACCTCTCACTCGGTCTAAGACCCTCCCCAGCTCCCTCCTTGCCTCTATGTCTCCTCACTGCCACCTGCTTTCCGACCAAAGCAAAGGGAACTGAGAGCACAGTTAGATGGTACTCCTCTCTTGCGCAAACTGCTTCAGTGGGCAGAAGGGGGTGTACAGTTTGTGAAAAATTCATCAGACTGTACACGTAAGACATGTTCTGAATATGTTCTTTCCTTCACTGTAAAGCTTCAAGTAGGCAGGGCATGATGGCTCACACCTGTAATCCCAGCCCTTTGGGGGGCTGAGGTGGGTGGATCACTTGAGGTCAGGAGTTCAAGACCAGCCTGGCCAACATGGTGAAACCCTGTCTCTACTAATATATATATATATATATAGATAGATAGATAGATATAGATATATATGAAAATTAGCCAGGCAAGGTGGCACATGCCTGTAGTCCCAGCTACTCAGGAGGCTGAGGCAGGAGAATTGCTTGAACCCAGGAGGTGAAGGTAGCAGTGAGTGGAGGTCACACCACTGCACACCAGCCTGAAAGACAGCGCCAGACTCTGTCTCAAAATAAATAAGTTTAAAGTAAAACAAAACAAAGTCTTCAGTGGGTTGCCATTAAACTCATAATAAAACTCTAATTTCTCCCTGTGGCCACAACACCCTAGGGAAGCTGGCCTCTGTCCACGCCCACTCCTGCCCTCCACTACTTTTGTGTTTACGCCGGAAGCTGCGGGGCACTGGCTTCTGGAGGCTGGAGCTGAGGCCTCTGCTGTCCCTTTATGAGAGTTTCCTCCACCCCGAGTGCCCTCTGCCTGCTGTGTCCTCAGAGGCGTCCCTTAATTCCCTGACCTGAGCAGAACCCTTCCTCCTGGCCTTTTCCTTCCCCTCCCTCCGCTGTTTACATCCTACAGAGCACTTATTATAACTTCCAGCTGTAATAGTCAGCTACAGTTTTTAAGTGCTATCTTTCCTATTGTTTTCTCCCTCATATTAACTATTACACTGCCCTGACCCCTGCAGACAGTTTCCAGTTCACAGTAAGCCTCTCGTCAGCATTTCCTGAATCAATGACCAAAATGCTTGCAGCAAAAATGTAAGGGTTTTTTTGTTTTGTTTTTAACCATCCTCATGTTTCAGGTGAGGAAACTAAGTCAGAGAGCACTTATAAAGTCCTCAAGGATGCATGGGCATCAGTCAGAGAGGAGTAGACTTGTGCCCAGTGCCCCTGGGGCACTTTTCCTGTCTTAATGCATTGAACCTTCAGAGTCATAGGTGGGCTTGCTCTACCCATTTCACAGGTGCTGAAACTGTTATACGTAAAGTCATACGTAAAGAGGGGACAAATGGCAAACACAAGAATTAAGCCCAGGTCTGTCAGTCTAAACCTCCAAGTGTTTAACCAGGATATAAATTGCCGGGTCTCAGGAGTTAAGATGTTTAAAAGATAAAAAAGTCCTCTACTAGCCCAGCTTTCTAATGGTTCTCAGTGTAGGTTTACTGGCTGCTTGTTTCTTTCCTTGTGGATGCGTAAGGCCACTTGTGGCTTCCAAGCCACAAAACCCTGTGGGCCGTGGACCCTCAGACATCCAGCAGCCCATGCCCTATTGCCCACCTAGTGACAGCATAGGACTCTGTACAGGCCAGTTGTTTTCTGACATTGAAATAATCTGTTGCCCAGTCAGGGTTCCCAGTGAGACAATTCTACTCCTCCCTCCCTGGATGTGGGCTCTGCTGTCACTGCACGTGATACAGTGAGGAGGGAGAGGTGCTGACTTCCAGCCTGGGAAGCCCTCCCAGCCCCACCTCTGCTCAGGGATGGTGTTGGGGTGGATCAAAGTCTCTGTGGTCCATTTTACCTGAGTCCCAACCTACAAAGCAATAGTGCTGAGCAAGTCACCTTCACCCACTAGGGAGACATTTCTGCCTCAAGGGCTGCCAGGAAGGAGAGGTAAGAGTGCAAAGCAGAAATGGGAAGTAGGCACAGGAGCCTGCTCTTGGCTCTCTGCTCTTCCTCCTGCACTTTGACTGAATTGGGCAGTAGAGGAGGCAGTGAAGTGGGGCCTAGGTTCACTTACAATAGACAATCCACAAATACTGTCTCACCAAGACTTTGCAGCATGTCTGTGGTGGAGATTTTTGTTTGTTGTTTTCCAGATTTCTGCCCAAATCCACACAGCAGATAAACAGTGGAAAAGGGTTTACAACCTATGCCTATCAGATTTCACAATCTGTGTTCTTTCAATTCCATTTTGTTCCCCCTTACCCAGAAAAAAAGAGAAAACTGCAGTGTGACTCCTGGGCACAGAAGAGCCTTAGGGCCTCCCTCTGGACCTCCTCCAGTTTTACTTCATCCCGCAGAGGAGGAGGAGGGACCAAGGGATCATGTCCATTTGGACCCCATGCCCATCTTCTAGACCACGCTTCAGGATCTGGACCTTCCTGCGCAAACGAGCTGAACCTGGGCCACTCTCCTTCTAAAGTACAGCCTCATTGCTCATCTGTACTCCTGAGGGTGGACTGGACCACTCCTGGGGTCTCCTGGGCCTGGGGGGCTTTAAGGGGCAGCTGTCTGTCAGGTTGGTGGACAGAGCTTGATCTTGTATATCAGGGGGTCTTCACACATGCAAACGAGGCCCTCCTTGGCTCAAGACCAAGCAAGAGTTACGAAGAGGAGGAGGCCAGGCTGTGGACTGGGGCTGAGAGCCTGCGTGTGCCTCTCCTTGGGCTACTGTGTTTATTTGTGTCACTTTAAAAAGTCCAAGAATGCTGAATTTGAACCTGCCTCCCAGGTTTTTATGTAGGCCTATGTGTCAAGTGAGAAGGAAAGAACTTATTTTCCAGGACACTTTGAAAATGTATCTACAAGGTATAAATAGGAGCACACAGTATGTAAGCTTCCTTTTGTTCTTTTGCCCTAGGCTACTCTGGTTAGGGCCAATCTGAGTGCAGAGCCAAGTGTGGCCCAGACCTCTCAGCCCAGAGGAGCAGAGGCAATGGATGGAGGTGCTCAGCTCCACATTCCAACCTCACCTCCAGCCAGCACGGTCCTTCTCAGCTGGGGAGCGTTTCTCTCTCAGCCCAACCTGAGTACAGGCAGGAAGATGTCTTTCTATTCCCCAGAGATGGGGGTCCAAGACAGAAAATGTCTTCAGTAGAAAACACACATGGCACTGGGTGCTCGGGGGAGCCAGAACTCACCAGCAGGGGGTCGTGAGCACCCAGCTTGCCAGACTCCCCCAGGGCAGTGCTAATGGGCTACTCCTCACGTTTCCATCTGTTGTTAGATCGATGTAAATAAGAAGCTATTTAAACAAATAGACATCCTCTGTGTCTATTACATATCAAGCAAAGCTGACTGGTCAGATTTCCAGAAAATGGAAGTAGATATTTCACAAGAGTAGACAGACACTCAAAATGCAGAAGGAGTTTTAACAAAGTGTTTTTTTTTTTTTCCTCCTGGTCAAGTACATGTAGATTGTTCCAGGGTAAGGGGCAAAAGGAAGGAGTCTTTCTTGCCCTAACCATCCCTTTCTAGGTTTGGCTATATGTGTGCATCTGAGTATGTGCATATGAGTGGGGCTGTACAGTGAGTTTGTATGTGAGCACATGTGTCTGTCAGTATGTTTGTATGCCTGTGTGTCTATGTGTGTCTTGTTTGTGTATGTTTGTATGCCTTCATGTGTCTATATGTGTTTGTGTATGTTGGTATGCCTGTGAGTGTATATGTGTGTCTTATTTGTACATGTCTGTATGCCTGTGTGAGTGTATGTGTGTGTATGTTTGTATGACTTTGTGTGTGTGTGTGCATGTATTTGTGTGGGGTAAATTCAGAGAAACCAGAGTCAAAGTAATCAAAAGGACAAAGACAGCACACATGTCTTATAGCAAAACAAGTCACCTAACACATACAGCTTTGGCCAGTTTTCCTTCAGTCTTCCAGTAACTGCGAGGTAGTATCAGAAGCATCACACAATTAATCAACCACATTTCTTGGAAATCCCCAAGACGTCGCATAACCCCAAATCCCCACCCATTCTCTGCAAGTGTAAAACCAGTTCTGCCCTGACAAGGTTAGCTGCAGGACACGAGAGACACTCAGAAGTGCAGAGTTCCTCCATGACATGAATTCCATTATATATGTGAACATTTATATAGTGACATATATTTACAGAGATTATCTATTTATGTAAATGTACTTTTACACTATTTAATTATAGCCACTATATTTCATCCCTTTCTCAACTCAAGATGAAAATCCCCATGTGAAATGCAGAGTCTCCATGAGCTGAAGGCTTAGGCGTGGCATGACCCTAGTCAATGCAATCGTCACACCTGTATGGTGCAGTCTCCACTTTACTTGGGATGGCACCAACGACAGAGCGATGTGGCTGTCACGAGGCCCCGTGGCCAGGCAGCACTGATTCATATGGAACCTCAAACCCCTTCTAGTTCCACTGGGACATGAATCCATGTCTACGGAAAACCTAGGAGGGTATAACTATTTTTTAAAGAACACATGGCTAACCCCTAAAAATGGGAGGCAGAGGAATATCTGTCATTAGATGGCACACAGAAGGGGCAGCTGGTCATGCATTTTGACCAAAAGAGGAAACGGTAGCCCCCACAAAATGTCCTATCCACGCGCACCTCAGGACCTGGTGGCAGCAACTCCAGATTCTCAGTTGTCACCTCAGAGTACATTATCAGATGTTGGCAAATGCCTGCAAAGGGCCAGAAAGTAAATACTTTAGCCTTGGACTGTACAGTCTCTGTCATAATGGCTCAGCCTGCCATCCCAGTGTCACAGCAGCCATCAGCAGTACGTAAACAAGTTGGCATGGTTGTGGTCCAATAACGCAATTTATAAAATTGGTGTCTGCCCAGTGATCTGGCCTCTGGGCTGTAGTTTTCTGTCCTCTGAGTTAGATACAGTCACGTTATTGCCATGCCCTTTGATGTGTGGCATGTTCTTTTTCATATAGACTTGCCATAAAAATATTAAGCCTGATAACAATAAGAACCATAGTAAGAACCACAACTTGATAACTATCTACCAGATTGGTAACTATCATTTCAGATTACAGACAAGGAAACCGAGGCTCAGAAAGGTGAAGTCCCTGGCCGAGATCCCTGGTTGGCAGGTGGCAGACCTGAGATTCCACTCCAGCCCAGCTGACACTTGACCAGAGGTCTTAGCAACAGTGTGTCATAACAAGAGTTAACCTGTGATTCGCACTGACTGTGCCAGGCTGCAATGGGAACATTGTACGTGTGTGTTCCCTCTGCTCCAGAGAATTGGTAATATTATTACTGTCTTTATTTTATAGGGAAAAATAAAGTTTGAAAGACTAATTTGTCAAAAGAAACAGGGAAGCCTGGATTTAATTCAAACTTTTAGAACAGAGTCCACCTGCTGAAGCTGACGTTACGAAGTCACGGCCTCCAAGGAAGAGGGCGCTGGATTCCAACCCTTGGCCTTCCCTCAGTTCTCATCCTGTGACCCTCACACACAGCCTGAGTCATGGGTTCCCTTCCAAGGAGACAAAACTCAGGCTTCGGCAGGAGTGGGAGAGAATCTTAGATATTATGCTAGCCTTTGGCCCTCCAAAGGGCTACCCTAGCCAATAGCACATGGGGTATGTAATACACGCACTGCAGTTTCAGAGAAGGGGGATAGTCAGGAAAAAAAAAAAGTTTACAGAGGCTCCTTTGGGTGCACATAATAATTTAAAAGTTGAGAAACACTGTGCCAAATTAAAAGTATTTAACTAGATCATCTTTCTGAAAGGATATATACGTAATATATACACATTCACACATAAGTGAATAAATTATGTGTGTAAATGTATACAGTAAGAGCCCATGCTCAGGGCCATCACTGCACCAAGATCTCCCCTGGTACTGATTCAATAGATCCTCATACACTCTACATGGTAGGGAATGTCACCATTGTCCTCCTTTTTTTTTTTTTTTTTGAGACTGTCACCCAGGCTGGAGTGCAGTGGCATGATCTTGGCTCACTGCAACCACTGCCTCCTGGGTTCAAGTAATTCTCTGGCCTCAGCCTCCCAAGTAGCTGGGACTACAGGCACATGCCACCACGCCCGGCTAATCTTTGCATTTTTGGTACAGATGGGGTTTCACCATATTGGTTGGGCTGGTCTCAAACTCCTGACCTCCGGTGATCCACCTGCCTTGGCCTCCAAATGTGCTGGGATTACAGGCATGAGCCACCGCACTCAGCCCAGCATCCTCTTCTTACAGATGATGAGACCAGGCAGAGAAAGATTCTGTAACTGGCCTAAGTTTTACAGAGAGGAAGGAGACAGAGCTGGGAGGCCCAGCTAGGCGACCCGGCTCTGGAGGCTGTAGCTGGTCTACAGCCACAGATGCTTTGACCATGCAAACCTCTTCTAGGAGGAGGAATATGCAGGTGCATAAAGAGCTCAGTACAAGGGAGTCTCATATTGCATTGTCACAGTAAACCATAACCTGGGAGCAAGATAAATCACCATCAATTTGGGAATAATTGAAGAGGACGATGCAAGCACCACCCACCCCCACAGCCAGAGGAGACCAGTACTATTGAAAATGAGATGGGGCCGCATGCCCTGGTCTGAAATGCGCTGACAGCGAAGCATTTGTGTCGCACAAGCTTCTTGCTTCTAATACACGGGTCATAGAGTTTTAGGCAGAGGCCAGAGTCAGGGACATGAACACAGTGGTTCTGGGGGTCATCTCCAGGCTGAAGTCTGGCTGGGCAGAGTTGGAGACTATTTTTCTTCCTTGAAGTATACACATTTAAAATAAATGATGAGAGGTTTTTACTTTTTCACCATTTCCAGTCATTTTCACAGCACATAATCATAATTAAGTAATCCAATTATGACTTCTACTTGGTGACCTCAGTCCTAATAAGCTTCCCAAGAGGAACTCCTGGTGACCTGTAGCTGGAGGGCGGAACCTAGGCTAGGCTGATTTGCTTCTTGAGGCTGACGTGGTCCCAAGTGCCAGGCCACAGACCTCTACGTGGCGGCTCCAAACCCACAACCCACACTGCTGCCCATCCCTCCCAGCCTTCGGGTCCACCCAGAAGGAACAGCTGGGCGGGTCACTTTGTGGTCACATACATGTTCCCAGATGTGTGTGCGGTGTGTGTGGTATGTGTGCTGTGAGTGTATGAGTAGTGTGTATATGTGTGGGGGGTGTTATGTGCCTGGTGTGTGTGTATGTGGGGGGTGGCACGTGGGGTCATATATGGAATATTCTGTATGTGAGCACGGGCATAAATACGCATGTGTAATGTGTGTGCATGTGGTGTACGTGGAGCGTGTGCGCGTAGTCTGTGTATGTGTCGAGGGTCTTATGCGCATGGTGTGCCTGCGTGTGTGTGGAGAGTTGTGTACATGGCCAATGGTGTGTGGAGCTGTGTATGTTGTGTGTATCTAAGTGGGTATGTGTGTGGTGTCTGTGTGGTGCTATTTGTATATGTGGTGTGTGTGACTGTGTATTTGTATATGGTGTATAATGTGTGTGTGTACAGAATGTATGTTGTATATGTGTGGTATGTAGTGTGTATGGTATGTGGTGTGTGTAGCCTATGTGTAGTGTGTGTGGTGTGCATGGTTTGTGTTTCTGTGGGGGGGGTGTGCTATATGTAGTGTGCTGTGTGTGTGTGTGGTGTGTATAAGTGAATGGGTGTGTATGTGAGGCGGGTGTATGTGGGTGGGGGTACATGTGGGGGGTGTGGTGTTTGTGTACATGTGCCTACATGTAGGGTGTGTGTATGTGGTACTTGTGGTGTACAGGGTGTAAGTAGTGTTTGTGCATGTGTTCATGTATGTGTGTGATGTGTATATGCAGTGTGTGTGGTATACATAGCGTGTGAAGTGTGAAGTGTGCCAAACGTGTATTTGCATGTCGTATGTGGTGCAAGTGTATGCGGCATGTGTGTTATGTGTGGCGTGCATAGTGTTTGCATATGTGTGTGTGTATGCATGTGCTGTGTGGTGTGAGCGAAGGGTGTCTGCATGCCCTTTTTGTGTATGTATGTAACATGTAGTATATATGGCGTGTGCGGTATGTGTAGTATGGAAAGTGTGTGTGGTGTGTTCATATGTGGGTGTGTTGTGAATGGGTGCGTATGTGGGGTATGGTTTGTGAGGAGCGTGTATGTGAACGTGCTTCTATCTAGGGTGTGTGCGTGGTGTGCCTGGTATGCATGGTGTTTGTGCATGTTGGTGTGTGTACGTGGGGTGTGTGCACCCTGAGTTTACCATGGAGTCCCAGGCCAGGAAGAGGGATGTGGGGACAGAGGTGGGAGTGTGGGCTGGAAGGCATGGTCACCGGGGTGGGCGTGATGCCACCAGCAGGGCCATGCCCACTTTGATTTCTATGTAAGACTCTTGCTTAGAGGGAGATGGTGCCCAGAATTTCCCAGGCCAGACATGCCACCACGCTTGCCAACAGCCAGCCTCCCTGCCCTCCCCTGGGACATGTGTGGCTTTGTCTTCAAAGGGAAAGATGATTGCAGGGGCTCTGAGGTGGGCCCCCTTCCTGCTAAGGAAAGACTTGGGGCTGTCCCCTGGATGCCCCTCTGAGCTGTATGAACTGGGAAAGATAACATGGCTGAGCCTCCAGTCCTGCCTCCTACACAGGGGAACAGTCTTGCCCTCCTGCTAAGCACTGTCAGCTGCCGTCACGTCCACCCCAGACACTGGGCTCCTCCAGCAAGTGGGGTCCACTCCCACTCAGTCCCTTTGCGGTCCCCGTTCCCCTGGCCTGGAACTCAGCCATCAATCTTGGCCAGCACAGTTGTTTCCCACCATTCCAAGATCAAGGCAACTTCTCTCTCCTCCAGGAGACCCGCTTCGCCGGGTTTCTCCTCTTTGAAGCACTTATCACCACGTGAAATGACCTAGCCCATCACTTGATGGGCTGCCCATCTCCTTTTCCTTCTGGAAAGTGTCACCCTAAAAGTAGGATCATATATGTCACATACCCCTGTAACTCTCATGCTTCAGAACAGTGCCTGAAAGATAATAGAAGCTCAATGAATATGCATTGAAAAACTAAGTCAATAACACATATAAAGAGTGGGTAAAGTATCCACTGCTGTGAGATAATACCTACAAATGTTTGTTTTATCCATTCCCAACTATACATGTAAGTTGTATTATTTACTAAAAGTGTTTTGCACTACACAAAGAAAAAAGGTACAAAACAGATTTTTAAGTGAACCTTATAATTAACTTATTTGAGAGGTTAAGTGCTTTGTCTGCTAGCTACAACAGAAAGCAAGAGAGAGCCCCTCCATAAGTATAAACACTCACCCACCAGACTAATTCCTGTATCATGGCCACAACACGTCTGCAAGGAGGAGCTGACCCCACATTACAGGTAGCTGAGATGCAGGGGGCCAAGTCAATTGCACAGAATCACACACTCATCAAAATGCAGAGCTGGAGTTTAAATGCTGACATTTCCTCAGGGAGAATCACAGGTGAATAACAAAATGGGAAAACTAATCTCCTTACACAAAAGAAGCCTTCCTCTACTCCAACCCCCAGTCGTATTGGCAAGTGTAAGGGCCCAGGAGTGAAAACTCGCATTAAATAAGAATAGAGCTAACTCTGAACACAACCACAACAGAGTGAGAGAGAGGGTGGGGACGACCACGCATCACAAGCATCGGAGAGGCTCCGTCTAGTCCAGATCATCAACAACCCAGTCCAAAAGTCCAAGAGCAAAAGACAGGACACAGCAAGGGGCTCCCTGACTGCGGGGACAGAGGAGAGAGGACCACCATAGCGTGTCCCCAAATTAGAAGTAGGTGGAGGCCTTCTCGGCTGCGGCCAGCTGGCATTCCACAGGCTCACTTACAGTGAGCCAATAAGCTATATAAAGCTTGTTTTGTGGCCACGACAAAGCCTGGGGTGGAGAAAACTCTTAATTATAGCCAATGTTCCGGGGCTGGTCTTGTCCTCGGCCTCTGCCCCACACACTGCAGGAAGCTGAAGCTGAGATTGCATTCCCCGGGAGCCTCTGTCAGGCCATGGAGAAGCAAAAGCTGATGCCGCGACACAGAGGCACTTCCCCGAACATGTCCAAGGCCAAGGAAACACGGAGCCATCAATATCATGGCAGGCCTTAGGGAGGGCCACTGGGGGGTCAGAGGGAGATGATGCCTGAAATGCATCTGGACTAACACTGGCTATGTGTCACTGCACTTGCTGCTGTTATCCCACTCCTCCGTCAGCAGATACACTTTTTCATTTGTAAAATGGGGATCATCATTTTTTTCAAGTTCGTTTCAGTCTTTCATTCAACAAACAGTCACTTGCCACCATGTATGAGCCACATCTGTTCTAGACGCCGGGTGGGTTTGATAATTAGATATGCAGTAAGATTCCAGAAGGATGGTTGAAAGCACTCACTCTTAGGCAACAGGTTCCGACCAAAGAAAGACTTCCACACGTGTCCCCTGAACCCTGGCCAGGCCACTCTGCGCCATCCACCATAAAACAGCCAGCCTGCATTTTCTAACTCTGCACCAGCCTTCAAAACCTAACCGTTTGTCTCTGTTCACCAAAACGTGAACACATGAAATATTTCCATTATCGTTGGCGATAATTTCAGATTTGCTTCCTGTTCTTATTCTTTTCTTCGGCAGGAGGGTGGGCGAGGAGTGAAACAGATCATTGCACATGAACTTCTAATGTGCCTATCACAACAGCAAGCATGGCAGCAACTTTCAGGCCACTGCCCTGGATTCCCTTTAAACAATATTTAGGAGCTCATCCTACATACTAGACTCTGTTCTAGGCACTGAGGTACCACAAGGAACAGACTTTGCCCTCATGAAGCTTATATTCTTGTGTGTGAAGACATACACTAGGCAGGTAAACTAATGCATACGTAAAATTACTCACTTCGTTGTATAATTGTCTGCCATTTTCCTGCTGCCCCAAGTAGACAAGAGTTTCTCTCTCAAGGACAATGAGGATGCCAGATTCACTACTGTGTCATGAGCACCTGACCTGTGTCTAGCACAGAGGAATCACTCAATGTGCTTATTGAATGAATGAATGAGTGGATTAAATTGAACAAATGTTTACTGTAATGCATGGTTGTTAATGAATGAATGGATAAATGAGATTGAATCACATGGCTGTTTTAATATATTATTACTGAATGAATGAATGAATGAATGAGTTGGATCTAATTGAATGATTACTACATCAAAAAAACCCTGATATTGTTAGCCTACCATTTTCCAGGTCATCCATAAGCAGCCCCTATTGAGAATAATTCCTCCTCAGGCTGTGGAGTCCCCCACAGGCATCCTCTGTGTGCCAACAGACTTCTGGTGTTCAAATCCTGCCATGCTCCCTGATTTAATCTCGCTAGCTGCTTTCCAGTATGTTACTATTAGCTCTTTTATTTTGTTTTGCTTTGTTTCTAACTGAAGCAATTGTAAGGGGATTTCATTTCCTTTGTAGCCAGAATAGACCAGGCCCTCTTCATCTCACAGCTGTATTTACAACAACTGATTCCCTTTAGATGACTGAGCATTCACTTAAATCTTATGTCTATTTTAGGATTTGGGAGAAGCCTGTCTTTATAGAATCCATGAGTTTTTCTTGACGTGATCAGGGAGGACGTGTGTTCTGGGCTGGCCTGCCTAGGTTTCCCTTTCTCTTGGTAACAGCTCCCTGGTTTTCTTTCTTGTATCAAATCCTTCTCCTTGAGGGAGCTGGGCTGGAAACTAACTCTACTCTCAAATGTTAGACAAGGTCATGTGACTTAAGCTCAAAATATTCAACCTATTTCCACTCCTAGTGATTGGTATAGGGACAGTCATACAACCTACCCTAGTCCAGTGAGACGGCACCAGGTCTGCTGGGTAATAGTGTCTTCTCCCTGGTTTGCACATGAAGCCCATGTTCTGGAGGCATGGAGGAGAGGCCTGGGGGCTGAAGGCCTGGGTTCTGTTCCCAGTCCTGGTATCTATTAACTGTGCAGCACATCCCAGGGACTTGACCTCTCTGGGGTTGTCTCTGCCATTCTCAGTGCCATCCCTAGGCATGAAGGAGCTTCAAAGTCTAGAATTGGTCCTCCTGAGATGCAGAATCACTCTGAACTACAACTGGCAGGATGGCAGATTTGCTTGCAGACATGGCTCTGAGATTCACTGAGAGAGGTCTTGCTGTGGTGTCCCTGGGTCACCCTCCCATGTCCAGTCTCTCCCTCTGTCCTGCTCCCAGCCCAGGAGGCCTGCCAGTGTGACTGCATCACTTGGACTCCTTGCTTGGCTGGTGTCAGATGGGGTCAGGCTAGTGGGAAGAGCAGTCACGCAGGAGCAGAGAAGGGGCAGGGGCTTCTTTCCTGCGTGCTCTCTGCCTGTGTGCCATGGTCTGGCAGGAGAACTGTGTGACTTCATGACAAAGGGTCCTACAGGGCCACCCAAACTCCAACCTCATGGCCTCTAGTGACACAATCCATCCCTTCTCAATTGGCTTCTCCCATCACTAGTTCCTGTGTATCTCAGTAAGCCTTGTTGATCTCACCCTCCGCTAAATAAAACCTTTGTCAGAGTCTCTTCACTGAAACCCACTTACTGGTACAATTCTGACACAAAAGTCTTCCAAGAACAGAGTTAACACGAAGTTCCATTTGCAGAGGAACCTGCAAATGGAGCATGGAATGGGTCCAGGTTTCATCGCTTGAAGTTGCCTGACCTCTGACTTCAATTGAAAGTGATAATATTAATAAATTTGCTTTACCAAGGTCAGTAATGGTGAAGCCCATGGAGGCACGGGGGCAGAGACCCAGAGGCTGAAGGCCTGGGTTCTGTTCCCAGCCCTGGTTTCTATTAACTGTGTGGCACATCCCAGGGACTTGACCTCTCTGGGTTGTCTCTGCCATTCTGAGCCATCCCTGGGCATGAAGGAACTTCAAAATCTAGAGTTCGTCCTGCTGAGATCCAGAACCACTCTGAACCAAGACTGATAGGATGGCAAAACCAAAGTCAAAAAAAGTGGGACGGATCTGGACGTATCCTTGTTTCCCAGCACCCTGTATCGAGGCTTCTGGAATGACATAGAATTCATTATTCCTGAGTGACCATATTGAATATCTACTTCTAGGCTGGGGCTGTGACCCTGTGCCCAGATCTTATCTGCACAGATTTCTGCTCAGTGTGCACCTAGTTCAGTCCCACAGCTCCAGCCCTGCCTGGGCGGTCTCCTGTCACTCCTTTTTCCTCGCCTGACCCCATCCCCTCTCAGGCCTACAACTGAGGGACCAACATGCATTGAAGCTGTGCCTTCCATGATCTCAGCAACCTGTGTGCTCTTATCTATAAAAAAAAGAGAGAATCTTTATCCTATGAGGTTGTGATATGGGTCAGTGAAGTCACTTATGGAAAGTCCACGGTCAGGGCCTTTCATGCTCTAGGGTAGATTACCTTCACTTAGCCTCCTGGGCATCAATTTCCACCTCTGAAAAACTGGCCATGTCACCAGTGCCAGATTGCTCCCGAAACACAGTTCTCTGAATTTCTCTAGCAGTCTTCTGAAGGACCTCCCTTTGTCCTGCTGTTCAGTCACATTCTATTCACCACAGAGATCTGACAACGTCATATCCCTTCATAAACCCCCCAGCATATCCTCAACTGAGCACACAAGGCCCTCCTTTATGGGGACCCTGACAATCTGTCAACACCCGGCAGTCCCTAATCTCCTCCTTTCCCCCAGCAGCATGGGTTCATCATGGTTCATTGACCATGTCATGGCATCCCTTCATCCCACTCCATCTCATCCTTCTCCATCCCATGCAGTTCATGCCCATCCGTTAAACAACCTCCTCCAGGAAGCCCTCCCTCATTCTCAGTATCCCTACGCATACCACAACCACACACAGACCTGGCACATGAGACTCTCCCTGTGCCTTTATGAAAGTTTACCTGTGTGCCTTTCCTGCCTTCTAGATTACGAGCACCCTGAGAGCAGGTGCTGTGTCTTATCTTTTTCTGTAGCCCCAGAAATCAACACAAAGCCACACACAAAAAGTAGAGCCCTGATAAGTATCTGTTGGATAAATAAGTGGAGGTTAACAGAACCAACACAGGGAAAAGAGTCATGCTGTGGTAAAGATGCCGAGAGCCACCCATTTCAGAAATGGTTTAGCTGTTTTCTCTCTGAGCTGCAACCCTCGGGCACATCCCTGGGATTAGGCCCCTATCTCCTCTGCTGAGACACACGTAGCTGCTCCCACTGCCAGCACCTTCCATGCTGCCCCAGCCCCCAAAGGCTTTCCTGGCCCCTGCACAAGGTGTGACCTGTGGCTTCCCAGCCAGGGGTTGTGCAGTCCTCTGCAGTCATCAGCAAGACAGAGGCTCCACACTCAGCTTGACCATCTTCAAAGCACAGCCCGTGCTGGGCCTGAAGGGGAAAGTTACTTAGCACCCACTATGACCCAAGAAGGACAAATGTCACCCCAATGCAATAGGCAGAGGCAGAAACTGGAGGTAGGCTGGAACATGAGAAACCCACTTCACCCTTCCTGTCCTGGGGAGGGGGCTGTCCTCAGAATGACCCTCACTAAATCCTGGAGGTCAGGCTTCCAGGTCAGAGCCCTGGGGGCCATCAACTCTCTGCCTCCCTTCCCCCCATCCCCAGCCACAAACGACAGATTCCAGACAAAGAAGCTTGAGGCCTTGGGTTATCTCAGAGGTCACGGGTCAACAGCACTTGGCCTCCGAAATCAGCAACTCCTGACTATGTCTAAATGACTCTGGACTGTGGGGACAGCTGATGGAGCCTTGCCTGCTGATTTTCTTGCATGATCCCTCATCACAGCCCCTTGGGAGACCCTGCTATATGCCCAATGCTTCAGGCAGAACTTTGCGTGCACGGTTTCTAACTTCCACAGCTCTGGGCAGTAAATACAGGATGTTCCCATGTCAGAGGTAAAGATGAGACACCAAGTATCTCCCAGATGGCAGGGTGGTTAGAACGCAGCCCTCTTTCATCCAAAACCCCTTCTTGACTCTGCCCATGACCCTGCCTCTAGATGGGAGAAGACATCCTTCCTGACAACAGAAACATCCACAGGATGCCAGTGCTACTAGGTTCCCTGTGTGGCCAGACCCAGGAATGTGGGTTCCCTCCCCCTCTGCACCTGCTGCTTGCCCCGCCTTCCTGGAGCTGGCCGCAGGGTCCCTATCTGCCCAGGGACCCCTCCTGTGGGCTCAGCAGGTGGCGTCACCCTTGGCAGGGGCACGTGGGACCCGAGCACACTCACTTTCGCACAGGCGGCGCCGCAGCTTGCCCCGGATCTTGTCGATGGCGTTGAAGTCGGACACGTGGAAGACGTGGGCGGACTTGGGCTCCGAGGCGATCTCCTCCAGCTCCTCCTTGAGCGCCTCGCCCACGCCCACGGCGAAGATGCGGATGCCAGCGCGGTGGGCGGCCGCCGCGGCATCCAGCACCAGGTCCTGACTGCGGCCGTCGGTGAGCAGGATGGCCACCTGCTTGTAGGCGCGGTCCCCAGGGCGGCCGCCGGCGCGCGGGGAGAAGCTGCGGGCCGTGATGTAGCGCAGCGCGTCGCCCGTGTTGGTGTTGCCCCCGTGGTAGGCGAGGCGCCGGGCCGCCGCCTTGACCTCCTCCCGCGAGCCGAAGAGGCCCAACTCGAAGGCGGTGGTGGGCTGGTCGCTGTAGCGCACGACCCCCACACGGGTGCGGTCTGGGCCCACCTCGAAGGTATCCACCAGGTTGGCCACCCACTGCCGGACCTTCTCAAAGTCCTCCTTGCCCACGCTGGAGGAGGTGTCCAGGAGGAAGACCAGATCGTAGTGGACACTTTTGCAACCTGCAGGGGGGAGAGAAGGCGTGGCATAGGGCAAATGGGCGTGGAAAGGACACTGTCCTGGGGCATGAAGGACACTGGGGACACACACATCTGCTCAAATGCCCACCTGCCCTGTCTCTCACAGCCCAGGAGCCCTGGGCTGCCTGAAAGGTCTGAGTCTCAGTTTCCAAATTTTCACATGGGAATAATGATGCGCTTTCCCTGAGACTGCGGTCAGGGTCAACTGACAATATACAGCACCACATTAAAATCATTAACACCCACTGCACAGCTCTATGCCTTAATCTCCTCACTTTTATTTTGTTTAAAAGGTGCTTCCATTTTTTTAATTATTTTTCAACCTACCACAAATAATGCATGCCCATTCCCGAGAAGTCAGAAAATGCAATCAAAAGATGTTTAGATGTTTAAATGCCCACATTCCCATCTTCACAGAGATAACCACTATTAAAGCATGATATATATATATTCTTAATTATTTTTTATTTCCATATAGTTATTGACAGGAATGGGACTGTACCAGACACACTGATACACATGCTGTTCACCCTGCATTTAGTTATAAGCTAAGAATCCATTTCTAGTTTGATCATGCCAGTTTCCATGGCTGCACACAGTCCTCTGCAGATGAACATAATTGATTTAGCCAATGCTCTTCCGTTAGCTATTTAACTACTCAGCCCTTTACAGTCAGATAATGCAAGGGGAAGTGTTTTCTAATCTCTAGAATGCTGCACAAATATACAAGCAACTATCAAGAAGCCCTGGTCTTTAGGCCAGGTGCAGTGGCTCATGCCTGTAATCCTAGTAATTTGAAAAGTCAAGGCGGGCAGATCACTTGAGGCCAGGAGTTTGAGACCAGCCTGGCCAACATGGCAAAACCCTATCTCTACTAAAAATACAAAAATTAGCCAGGCAAGGTGGTTTAGGACTGTAATCCTAGCTACTCAGGAGGCTGAGGCACAAGAATCCTTTGAGCCCTCTAGCCTGGGTGACAACAGAGTGAGATCCTGTATCAAAAAAAGCCCTGGTCTGACTCTTCCCGAATGTGGGGTTTGGCCATCCCGACAGAAGCAGCTGACCTGGCCTCTGGGAACACCAGCACAAACATTTGGCTATAAAAACAAAACTGAACAAAACAAAACAATAAAACCCTTTGTCGAAATACAAGATTGGAAAAGGTAAAACGGTCTGGCAGTGGCCCGGCCACATGAGAGTTGGAGGGGAATGTACCCGCCTGCTCAGCACAGGGCCATGGCTCTGTCACAGCCTTTCTCAGGGGCTTTGAAGCCTCATAAAAGAGGGTATCTTTTTATCTACCAATTCCAAGCTTAGGGATTTTTCCCAAGAAAACAATCAGATAAGCAGAAAAAAATGTATAAAGAAATTCACAGCAGCATGGTCCAAAAAACCCTGGAGATATTTACACGATCACCTATGTGGAACGACTTAAAGAAATTACTTAAAGAAAAGTCATGGCCGGGCACGGTGGCTCACATCTGTAATATCAGCACTTTAGGAGGCTGAGGCAGGTAGATCACAACATCAGGAGATCGAGACCATCCTGGCCAACAAGGTGAAATCCTGTCTCTATTAAAAAAACAAAAACAAAAACAAAAAAAATATATATATAAAGGCAAGAAGGCAGGAAGGCAGGATCACGATGCAGCCCTGACAGTGACGTCTGCAAAGGAATCCTTATTTACCAACATGGATATACTTTTCAATACAGCATTGGGTGTGAAAAGCTGTTTATAAAATGATATGCATAATATAGAATTTCTGGGGAAAATAACCTGCGTGTGTGTGCATGACTGCGTATGTATGCATGACAGACCTGGGAGGGAAATACTTGCCTACCTCCAGCAAGCAGAGCTAAGTGTGAATTTTATATTTTGTGTTTTCTGCTCTTATATTTGCAAGCAATACAGTTCAACAAAGCAGAAAACCAATAAAGCTGTAAGTATTTACACATATACACCCACAAATGTTTCCCTGTGTGGCCTGAGCCAATGCCACCCTTGAATGTTCCACACCCACCTTTTCCTCTAGATTTGAAAATGCAAGTGACAATTGCATGTCAGGCACTGAGTTACATCCCAGCCCACGCAGGTCTGATCCTTAACAAGATTAAAACTCTGGAGTGTGTTCGAACAGATGTGTGGACTTGGAGATAATTCCTGGGGAGTTTTTCTTCTTGACACCAAGGTCATTCTTTTGTCCTTGGGACAATAACGTCCCAGGCTGTTGAGGATAATTGCTGCCGAAGGCCAGGCAGAACCCGGCCTGCAGGCTGTAATCCTAGAGCAAATTCGTTTTAAAGCAAGAGAAGTTTCACCTGTTCAGGAGGCCTCCCCCAGGGACCCTGTTGAGCTCAGGGCACATTTTCTCCCAGAGGCCAGGGAACAGGTGGGATTGTGTGCCTGTGAGGGTAGAGTGTGATGTGGAGAGAAGAGATCTGAATTGGGGTGGGGGGGGCGGTGCCCAGGCTTCTGGCCTTGACTCTGCTAAGGAAGGGGCTGTGCCACTCCCAGCAGGTGAGTGCTTCTCTTGGGCCCACTGTTTTCCACTCTGAAGTGAGGGCATGGAGGAGATGACACTAGGGCCCTTTTGTCTTTAAATTTGAAAATCCTCGGCATCGGCTGTGCATTTGGGGCTGGCTAGATGGGCGCAGAAATCTCACGTCACCTGCCTGTAAAACAGGATGTTTTCGGCTGGGCAAGGTGGCTCACACCTGTAATCCCAGCACTTCAGGAGGACAAAGCAGGTGGATCACAAGGTCAGGAGTTCGAGACCAGCCTGGCCAATATGGTGAAGCTCCATCTCTACTAAAAATACAAAAATTAGCCAGGCATGGTGGCAGGTGCCTGTAGTCCCAGCTATTTAGGAAGCTGAGGCGAGAGAATTGCTTGAACCTGGGAAGTGGAGGTTGCAGTGAGTTGAGATCATGCCACTGTACTCCAGCCTGACAGAGCAAGACACTGTCTCAAAACAAAACAAAAACAAAAACAAAAACAGAATGTTTTCAGTTATTACCATCGTTCCAGCTAGCCAGGGTTTGAGATGCTCAAGCAAAAAAAAAAAAAAAATACACGAGAGAACTCTGTAAATTCAATAAAGAAATAACGCCAACCTTTCCTTTTAAAGTCCAGGAAAAAAAGCCTTAGCGTATCATTTCCTGTAAGATGGGCACCGCAGTTTGCTTCCTGGATCTAGTGACAGGCGGTCTCCCTGCCGCCCTGTGGGCAGTACAAGAGCATCCCACCTATCTGTGTATCGAGGACCCCACCCCAGTGTGCAGGCTCCATGCTGGGCCCCCCTTCTCGACTCAGCACTGACCAGTGCCTTCCCCCGTGGCCAGGACCCTCAGACAGGTTAGCAAAGACCAGTGGCCATGTCTCCACCCTCCTGCCCGAGGCCTTCTCACCTCCAGTCAACTTTCTCAATTACTGGGTCTACTACAGAAACATGCTTTTCTCTCTGTCCTGGATGCCTTTGCTAAGTGGATTCCAGTGTGTCCATTTCCCCCAGAATGTGTCCCAAAGCCTTCATGGGACAACACAGCCAGATCCTCACCCCTGCCTCCTCCCCAAGCTCCAGTTCTCCACACACTTGGTAGAGTCAGGCTCACAACCCAGCACGTGACTGACCAAGACCTGTTAAAGCAACTCACTTCCTCTCTCTGTCACGCTCTCTCCTTCCCTCACATGCACACACACCCATTCCTCACATTCACACTCACATGCATGCTGCCATTGCCACACGTATTCACACTCCCCACACTACTTTGTGCACTCCCTCACACTCCCCTATACACTCACTAACACACTCACATACTCCCTCACACTGACACACACTCCCTCAAACCCACACTCACCCTCCCACATACTCCCTCACACTCCCTTAAATTCACACACACTCCTTCACACTCCCACATACCCTGCCTCACACTCTCACACACTCCCTCACACTCATACTCACACACACTCCCTCACACTCTTACACTCCCTCACACTCCCTTAAGTTCACACTCCTTCACGCTCCCAAATACCCTGCCTCACACACACACACTCCCTCACTCAAACACACTCACACACTCCCTCACACTCTCCATACACTCCCTCACGCTCACACTTTCACATACTACCCCACACTCCCTTAAATTTACACACACTCCAACATACCCTGCCTCACACACACTCACACACTCCCTCACACTCCCCACACACTCCCTCAAACTCACACACACACACTCCCTCACACGCACACTCACACATACTCCCTCACACTCCCTTAAATTCACACACTCCCTCACACTCCCACATACCCTGCCTCACACACACACTCACACACTCCCTCACACTCACATACTCCCTCACTCCCTCAAACACACACTCCCTCAACTCCCACACTCACACACACTCCCGCACACTCACACTCCCTCAAACTCACACACTCACACTCACACTCTCACATTCCCCCACATTCCTTCACACTCCTTGACACACTCCCTCACACTCACACTTCCTCACACACACACTCTCATACATACGCAGGCCCTTGCTGGGCAGCTGGTGATTTTTTGGTCCCTAGATTGGAGGGCAGCTGACTCACACTTGGAGTCCTGACTCTCTCTCACAGTCAGTCGCGAGCTCACATGCATGTACACACCCCACCCCACCCCACGCTCACGGACACATGCTGACTGCTCTATCCCCAGCACAGCACAGCACAGTCCACGGTGGCCCCACCTGCCCGCTGGGCCTGGCAGCCGCTGCCCCCGCTCCACAGCAGCAGCACCCAGAGGAGCCCAGCCACAGCGTTCCCTCGGAGGCCGGCCATGGCTCTCCCGTTCTTGGGGACAGGGTTTTCTTGGCCAGGAAGAGACGCTGTTACAGTCTACTGCAGCATGGCCTGTGTGGAGAAAGACACCCTTAGAGAAGGCTCTCAAGCTGAAAGTCTATGAGAGGCAACCTCTGGGCCCCGCTCGGGGAGACTCCCCCACACCCAGCCTCCCAACCCATCTTCCCTCCCAGATTCAACTCCAGGCAGCCTATGTGTGACCTTCCAGAGCAGAGCCAAGTGTGACCTCCCCTTCACTGATTTATGCCTGGATCCCCCCAGCCATCCAATTAGCAGTTGGGCTTGCAGAAGGGAGCAGGAGAGGACTTTATGCCTGAGGACTCCACACCACATCCCGCCTGGTATGGCTTGGTTCTGTATCGCCACTTGAATCTCCCTCCCGGAAATCCCCACGTGTCCAGGGAGGGACCCAGTGGGAGGTGACTGGATCATGGGGGTGGTGTCCCCCATGCTGTTCTTCTGCCAGTGACTGAGTTCTCAGGAGGTCTGATAGTTTTATAAATGGTAGTTTTTCCTGCTCTCTCATGCATTTGCTCTCCTGCCACCAAGTAAGAAATGCGTGCTTCCCCTTCCACCATAACTGTAAGTTTCCTGAGGCCTCCCCAGCCATGCGGAACTATCAGTCAATGAAACCTCTTTCCTTCACAAATTACCCAGTCTTGGGCAGTTCTTTCTAGCAGTGTGAAAACAGACTAATACATCGCCTAAAATCATTCAGTAACACCATCTTCATCTAAATATGCTACAGGGGCCTCCCATGACCCGCCTACCCCTGTCCAGCCTGGCCTCTCACCTCACCTCACTCCCCCACCATGCTGTACTTGGTAGCCATGAACTTTCTAGTCATGTCCCACAGGTTCCAGGTAGAAGGGCTCTCTCTGCCTAAAATCCCCTCACCCACTCTGGGAGTCTCCGGCAGTGCTCAGCACAGATGCTCCCCTTCTGGAAAATTTTTTCCAGATCTCTCACTTCCCTAAGGGTTAAGGGGTCACTGCTCAGCTACCTGCAAGTGAACCCTGAGCTCCCCAGCAGGGGGATGTGACTCTAATTCTCCATTTGCCTCATTGTCGCCCCTGTAGACTGCCTGATCCCTGGATGCTGAGGCCAGGCCAACTTCCCTGGGCATAGAAGATTAGGGCATTTACACATGGTCGGTGAATATCTATGAAGGAAAGAACTAATGGAGAATTCTCCAAGGGATTCCTGAACCTCAATGTTTGCCATGGTAGGGAAGTTATCGCAAAGGCAGTTGGACAAACAATCCTCATAAGGATTATTCTGCTTCAAATAATTAGTGACTGCTTTTTAAAAGATTCTAATAAACAAAAAAATATTAAGATGGTGGCAAGGGAGTACGTCTTGAGCAAACGTACTTGAGTAAACATACATTTACCCTTTGTAAAATACCAGTCTGATGCAGGTGTTTACAATGACCAGAGGGAAGACTGCAGAGAACCATGAAATGACATCCTGTGAACTGGCATGTCCACTGCAGCTTGGAGTCACATGCCACCACTGGCACTCTGGACCAGGGCTAGAAGGGTAATGCAAACATAAAGAACATGCGGCAGGGTAGTGAGCGCAGGGATGTCTGTGTATGTGTTTCTGTTTCTAATATTTCTTTGAATTATGTTGACATTTCCACTCTTCGTCAATGACAATCTAAAATGTTAAAATGCTCTGGTGAATCAGAAGAGAACCTCCAAAAGCCTGGAATAAATATCAACAAGGCTGTGCCTGATGACAAGCACAGGCAAACCAGTTTCTGGGATCATCCCCCGATATACACACAGGTGCATGTGTGCACGTGCGTCCGCACACACGCACGCGTGCGCGCGCACACACACACACACAGAAGCAAGCTGAATGGACATTATGAGCCACCGATCCTCATCTGCTGCAGGAGCCCTGCCTGCCCACTGCGTCTACTGCACGGTCACCCTCCAGTCCTAGGAATTATTTGTGGCTCCAAGAACACAAACATGCTCACACCCTGCACTCTATACAGGTTGCTTCTCCATCCCGGAATGCCCTTCCTCCACTTGACCTCTAGGTGCTCAATCAGATCTTCCAGCTCCCTGTGGAGTGGCTGTGGTCATTCCCATTCCTCATGTTATATGTGATCTCAGCCAAGTCACATAACTTGCCCAAGGTCACACTCCTGGAAGTGATGGAGCAGGCATGGGACACCCCACAACCAGCAGACACATTACTCCAAGGAAAGCCAGACCCCCATTCTATATCAAGTCTAGGTGTCTCTGCTGCACCTGCAACCCCTTAGGCCCTGGAAGGTTAAGCCTAGAGATACAGCCCTGCCTCCCAACACGCCAGGATCTCAGCCCGGAAATCCCTCCTACCCACTGTATTCACCAAATGCCAACATCACAGCATTGACGTGATACGGCTTCTAACACAGCATTTTTAGATGCATTTCGTCAAACAGATTTATGACCCAGTGCTGGGCTTTATATCAAATGCCTCACAAGTTCTGTATGGAACTTTTATTTTCCAACAACCCATTCAGGTTGCATCTATCCTCCAGATTTTGCCCATAGACTCCCATCTCTTTTCCCACACCCCCTGGCACCCTCTGCAGGCTTGGGGGCTGATATCTGGATGCTTGCATCCAGATAAATTGTTCCCCATATCACCTTCTCCCCTCTCATCCTTTGCCAGCTCCCTGATGAATGAGTGGATGGATGAATCTGGTCATATTCCTCACTTGAGAGTTAAACATGTATTTGTTCCCGTGGGATCTGGCAGGGGTCCCAGGCGCAGCCTGTGTCATGCCAGGCTGTGATCATCTGCCCAGGGTCTGTCTCTCCTGTGGCCTAGTGAGGAGGGTCTTTGAAAGCAGTGACTGTGCCCTGTTGGTTTCTGTAGTACTGGTGACCGGCACAAAGCCTAGCACAGAATAGGAGCTCAGTTAATGCTCAGATTTTAAGGGAAGGAAGAGAGAAAGGAAGAGAAGAGAAGAAGGAGGAAGGAAAGGGGAAAGAAGGAAAGAAAGAAGGGGAGGCTGACGGCTTGGCTACCACAGGGAAATACTGAACTCAGGGAATCCGGCGTCTTGGCAGTTTCTGGGCATAGGCATATCCAAGTGTCATTCCTGTCTCCATTCTGCCTAGGACTCAGTAGTGCCCAAACTTGATCTCCTTGTTTGATTTTGTGAACAGTCTAAGATTACTTAAGTATCTATTACTAATAGAAAAGAAATGGGCTAAGCAGTTTTTATTTGCATATTATCTGATTGGACCCTCACATTCATGCTATGAGCTAAGAACCACTATCTCATGAAGAAAGCACAGCATCGGGGGATTAAATTCTCAGCTGTGAGTGATTGTGCTGGGATTTGAACTCAGGTCGCAGGCTGTTCTCCATCCCCTTTCCCTGCTGGGGATGTTTTCTTTCTCTTTTTATTATAACGTTTTTATTTTTTAAATTGTTATGGGTGCATAGTGGGTGTATATATTTATGGGGTACATGAGATGTCTTGATAGAGGCATGCATTGTGAAATGGCCACATCGTGGAGAATGGGGTATCCATCCCCTCAAGCACTTATACTTTGAGTTACAAGCAACCCAATTACACTCTTTATTTTTAAATGTAGAATTAAGTTATTATTGACTATAGTCACCCTATTATGCTATCAAGTAGTAGGTCTTATTCATTCAGTTTTTGTACCTGTTAACTAACCCCACCTCTCCCCCACCCCCAGCCCCTCACTACCCTTCACAGCCTCTGTTCTCTCTCTCTCTCTTTTTTTCTTTTCTGAGTTGGAGTCTTGCTCTGTCGCCCAAGCTGGAGTGCAGTGGCATGATCTCCACTCACTGCAAACTCCGCCTCCCAGGTTCAAGAAATTCTCTGCCTCAGCCTCCCGAGTAGCTGAGATTATAGGTGCCTGCCACCACACTCGGCTAATTTTTGTATTTTTAGTAGAAACGAGTTTTCGCCATGTTGGCCAGGCTGGCCTTGAAGTCCTGACTCGATCCACCTGCCTCGGCCCCCCCAAGTGCTGGGATTACAGGCCTGAGCCACCATGCCTGGCCAGTCTCTCTTAACATTGTATCTTGAGGAATGTCTGACCTATTAAAAATTCCTTTAAAATGGCACCACTATTGGCTACCTAAAACTATATCTGTGGCACAAGTACCATTGTTTTCATTGCAATTTGAGACATTTAGTAGACCATTTCATTTATTTAATATGCTACAGAGGACATCTTTATATCTAAGTCTTACCCATCTTTAATTATTTTCTTAGGGTAGATTTGTAGAAAAATGCTTGGCGGGGGCGGGGGGGCAGGTGCAGTAGCTCACACCTGTAATCCCAGCACTTTGGGAGGCCGAGGTGGGTGGATCACCTGAGGTTGGGAGTTCAAGACCAGCCTGACCAACATGGAGAAACTCTGTCTCTACCAAAAATAAAAAATTAGCTGGATGTGGTGGTGCATGCCTGTAATCCCAGCTACTCGGGAGGCTGAGGCAGCAGAATCCCTTGAACCCAGGAGGCAGAGGTGGCAGTGAGCTGAAATTGCACAATTGCACTCCAATCTGGGCAACACAAGGAAAACGCCATCTCAAAAAAAAAAAAAAAAAAAAGAAGAAGAAGAAGAAGAAAGAATGAGGAGGAGGAGGAAGGAAGAATAAGGAAGAAGAAGAGAAAAGAAAAGAAAAAGAAAGAGAGAGAGAGAGAGAAAGAAGAAAGAAAGAAAGAAAGAAAGAAAGAAAGAAAGAAAGAAAGAAAGAAAGAAAGAAAGAAAGAAAAAGAGAGAGAAAGAAAAGAAAAGAAAGAAAGGAAGAGAGAGAGAAAGAGAGAGAGAGGGAAAGAAAGAAAGAAAGAAAGAAAGAAAGAAAGAAAGAAAGAAAGAAAGAAAGAAAGAAAGAGAAAGAAAAAAAGAAAGAAAGAAAGAAAGAAAGAGAAAGGAAGGAAGGAAGGAAGGAAGGGAGGGAGGGAGGGAGGGAGGGAGGGAGGGAGGGAGAAAAACACTTAGGGGGTCATATGAGTTTTACAAGAATCCTGACTAAAACTGCCAAATTGCTTTCCAAGAAGGTAGCACCAATGTCCACCACCTCCAGCAGAGTGTGAGTGTGTGGGGGCACCCCTCTCACCACCTACTTTGTAGCACTGAGTATTAACACTCCTTCAATCTTTGGTAACTCAATAGAAAAGGCATTGTTGCTTGTTTCCTATGCATTTCTTTGTTCCATGAGGCTTACTAGCTAAGGGTATTTCCCCTTTCATACATTTTATTTTCATGTGGCAGACATTTCTAAAGGCATTTTTCATTATTAAAGCCAAAGTCCTGGACAGAGAAAACAATATATATTTCACTATTGATTTCTTCATTTAGCAAATATTCACCAGTTGCCCTCCTATGTTAGATGCTGAGGTTAGGTAGATAAATGACACTAAGCCTACCCTGCACAGGCACTGAATGACACTATGATGCAAGTAAGACACACACCAGGGGAAGGGAGGATCAAGTGAGTGCTGGTAGAAGGAAGCCCCAGGGGGTTGTAGGGGAAGTCAGGGAGGCAGGGATGTCCATCACTTATTTCAGGGGAAGTTCAGGTTTCCCAGCTTCCTTCCAAGGCGAGTTTGGAAGGATTATCAGGACTCAGCCAGACCAGAGGGAGGTGACAATTTCAAGTGAAGGGATGGCATCTGCCAGGCCCCAGAGGGGACCACAGCATGATGCTTAGGGAAGTTCCCCATGTACCACAGGTATGGGAGTTGCTCTCAGGAGAGGTACAATCTGGTCCCTACCACCTTCAGGGCAAAGTGCCCTCAACTTACTAGGGCACTAAAGGCTACTTGTGAGAGCACAAGATCTAACAGTCCGAATGATAATACTCAGAGAGTAGTGGGAGGTAGCTACAGGAACAGGAATAAAGGCACTGTCCAAAAATGGAACACATAAGGGAAGTCAGAGTTCCAAGGCCAGGAGTCAGATGGTACAGGGGAGAGGCACAGAATCTTAGCAAGTCAGAGCTGATTGCCCAGCCCTCTCACGCTTCAGAGCTATGTGGAGACAAGGACCCTGACTTGTCCATTCTGTTGCCCAGCACCTAGAACAGCTCCTAGCATGCAGTGGTCACTTAAATAAGCATTAGATTGATGAATGAATGATAAACAGCCAGCATCGGATGCTGTTATAGTATCATATTATATTGCGATAGCTAAGAGTCATTCATTAGAAGAACACAGACATTGTCAAGGAACCATGAAAGGAACTGATTACCACTCATTATCTGCCATGTGCCAGGCAATACCTGATTATTGCACGAGCTCATGTGACCTTCAAGGCAGGCATCATCATTTCCACCTGGTGGAGGAGGGCACTGAGGTGGAGAGAAGGTCTAGATCTCTCCCCAGGTCACTCAGTTGGTGAAAGAAGGGACTGGGGCTGAAACCTAGGCCTCTTCTGGGCACTAAACCCACAATCTCTCCCTGAACTCAATGGATACAACAAATCCAAATATTAGCTGCAAATACTGAGCCACCATTGTCTTGTGACATAAGAAAGATGGTGGCAGTGAGGCGGGGGATAAAACGGAACATCCATCATTGTTCAGTATTTTCCAGGGCTCAAGAAATTTGATAATTTTCCTCATTCAGAAAGAGGGCTTTATCAATGTTGCACTCTCCAAGTTTTTAGAGGAATATTTGTCATATATCTTTCCAAATGAGAAAAGAGAGAACTAAAGATCAACATTCCTTATAAACATAGATGCAAAAATATTTAGCAAAAGAATGGCAAGTCAAATTCGGGTGGCATATTAAAAGTAACAGACACCATGGCCAAGCGACATTTATCTCAGGAATGCAGGAGTGGCTCAACACACAAAAATCAATCAATGTAACATACCACATAAGCAGAACGAAGGGCAGAAAAAAAATACATAGTGACTCCAATTGATGCAGAAAAAGCATCTGACAAATTCCAGCAGCCTTTCATGATAAAAAAAATAAACTAAGACTATAAAAAACACCTCCTCAGCATAATAAAGGCCATCTGTGAAAAACTCACAGCTAACATCATACTCAGTGGTGAAAGGCTGAAAGCTTTTCCCGGAACAAAACAAGGATGCTTCTTTGCCATATCTACTCAACATGTTACTGGAAGTTCTAGCCAGAGCAATTGGGCAAGAAAAAGAAATAAAAGGCACCCAATTTGGAAAAGAAGAGGTAAAATCATCTCTATTTGCAGATGGCTTTTTGTTTTTATTTTATTTTTTTTATTTTTAGGGACGGCGTTTCACTCTGTTGCACAGCCTAGAATTCAGTGGCACAATAATAGCCCACTGCAGCCTCGAACTCCTGGGCGTAAGCAATCCTTCTGTCTCAGCTTCCCAAGTGGCTGTGACTACAGGCACATGTCACCATGTCCAGCTACAAATGGCATAATTGTATATGTGGAAAAACCCAAATAATCTCCCCCAAAACTGGTAGAACCAATAAACAAATTCAATAAAGTATAATATGCAAAACCAGCACTCAGAAGTTGGTTGTATTTCATATACGAGCAACAAACAATGCAAAAAGAAAACTGGGAAAATGATTTCACGTATGACAGCATCAAAAAGGATAAAATGCTTAGGAATAAATGTAATCAGCAATGACTTGTACACTGAAAACTACAAAACTCTAGTGAAAAAAGTTAAAGACCTAAATAAGAAGAAACACATCTCATGTTATTGCTTAATGGTTGACAGATTTTATGTCTCTCAGGTAATGAAAATGTTCTAGAAATAGAGTAGTAACAGCAGAATTGCAAATTAGTACTAAGCACGCCTTTTACCAGTGATGAACCTGGAGATTGGGAAGGACAGACAACTTCCCTAATCACACACCCTAGTAATAACAGCTGGTCTTGGCATTGGATCTGAAGGGTGCCAAAGCCTATTCTCTTTCCAGCACTAAACCATTAATGTACATTACATGCTCATTAAGTGCAGTAGTCACTTTAAGGGCTCCATAAATAATAATTCATTTAATCTGAACAGTAGGTATAATTAGCTCCATTGTACAGAGTAAGAAACTGAAGAACACAGGGCTTAAGTAATCTTCCCATGACTCCCTCATCTAGGAGTCATGGGAAGGATTCAGTCCCAGGCAGTCTAACCACAGATCCATACTCAGTCACTTAGCAACATTACTTCTCTCAGGATGTTTGCAGTCTGGCTGGAGCAACATTTATTTCATAAGTACAGGAACAATGAGAGAAAAAAGCAAAGGGACAGTCAAACACCAAACTATGCATCACCCAGTTCACGAGTGAGGAGAGGACAAGAGCATCGAAAGAGAAAGGCGAAAACTTGCTGCAGAGGAAACTTTCAGTTAACCCCTGAGAAGGAAGAGCATGGCTCTCTTCATCCAGTTGATGTGATGAATAACATTAATTGGTTGTCAGGTGTTGAACCAACCTTGCATACCTGGGACATATCCCACTTGCTTGTGGTGTATAATTATTTTCGTATGTTGCTTGATTTATTTGCTAATATTGTGTTGAGGATCTTTACATCTGTATTCATGAGTTACTGGTGTGTAGTTTCTTGTAATGCCCTTATCTGGTTTTGGTATTAGGGCCATGCTGTTCTCCCAGAATGCGTTAGGAAGTATTCCCTCTGCTTCTACCTTATGGAAGAGATTGTTGAGAAGAGAATGGCTTTCTACCCAGAAATAGATTCAGTATTCATAACAAAACGTTCACTGAGTGAGAAAGGCCTGGTAGGGAATTCTAGCTTTGCCCCTTGATGACATGAATGAACATTTCTTATGCTCAGTTTCCTCAATCATTAGAAAGGGATGATCTCTACTCTGTCAGGGGGTATGGTAAGGGTTACAGGAAATGATTTCTGCAAATCCTGCAGCATAGATCCTGGCAGATTAGGTGTTCATCAAACGTGAGGTTTCCGGAACTTCATCTCCTCCATGCTCCCCAGCAAGGAGCATGGACATAGATGGTGCTTAAGGCACACTACTTTTATTACTCCCCGATCTTCAGTTTCATCTTTAGTTTGCCCATCTCAGGTTGCAGCCCCAGCAAGTATGGGGTACCATTATTCCATCTTCTCTCTCTCATCCAGCCCTGAGCTGTTTTCAGAGGTTGGCTGCCAAGCTGGCAGGATGTAGGCCACACCCCTGTCCCTGGGAGGCAGAGCTCTGCCATTAGTCTCCCAAAAGTCCAGCAATTAATTTACTGAGCTGAGTTCCTTCCACAAGCCAGCCCATTGCCATAGTAACCAGCATTCCCATTCAGGAACCCAGAGGAGGGGGAGGAAGAACACTGAGCAGAAAGCAATTTAGAGAGAGAAAATGAGATTCGGCACATTGCTAGGGCAGCCTGGGCAGAGTTCGAGCTCTGTCTGAGTCAGGGGGTCTGGCCTCTGCCCATTGAGGGTGGGGGCTGGGGGAATGAGGCACTGCTGATGTGTTGCTGGGGTGATGGGCAATGTTCTGGGCAGGAATCTGGTTGGGACATAAGAGCATAGTATGTCTGTGTCCAGACCACTGAGCTGTGTCCTTCTATCACAGACCCAGCTCAGAGCCACTGGCACAGTCCAGCTGAGCGGTCTGTGGTGCAAACTGCACTTGCTGGTCGAAGAGGGGAAGATAGAACCAGGTGGCTTCTGTCTTAAGAGGGCTGCCTGGGAACCCAACCAAGCTTACCTGCATCCTGGATTCAAAAGTCAACTCTGTGGGGCTTGGAGCAAGTCTTCTTCAGTCAACAAATACAGACTGAATGCTTTCTACATGCCAGACCAGACACTGTCACAGATGTCTGACTACTCTTGGGGCAGCTAACATAATAATTAAGCTTCTCAATCAGAACAATCAGAATCCCAGTGTTCAGATTCCAATTATGGTGCTTACTAGCTGTGCAAGCTAGGGGAATTCACTCAACCACTCTGGACATCAACTCTTTGATGTATGAAGTGGGGATTAAAATATTTATCTCACAGGTTTGTTGGGTTTAATTAAATGAGTTACTATATATAAAAAGCCTAAAATGTACCTGGACACGGATGGTGCTTAAGGCACACTACTTTTATTACTTCCCGATCCTTAGTTTCCTCAACTATAAAATGGGAACAATATCCCCTACTTCAGAGATCTGTGGAAGAGTTACATGAGACAATAGATGTGATAATTTTTATAAAGCAAAAGGATCCCATTACTGTAATAATTGGCTATCAAGGGGAGATGTGGTCACCTACACTCAATTCAGAGAACTCGGTTGATGTTGACTGCGTATGGATTCTGTGTATTTCACTGTTTTAGTCTCTAATTCAATCATGCCCTAAATGCATGGTAAGCATTTTACATTACACTTTATCCCAGGAGTTTGCAGCCTAATGCTGGAAATACACAAGAAAGTAAATGCTCATATTTCCGTATGGTCAGTGGACATGGTGTCATGGGAGCTGAGTGGACAAGCACCTAACTTGGGCCTGGAACATCAGGGAAGGCTTCCTGGAGAAGGTGATGCCTGAGCTGAGTCTGAAAAGATGAGTGGGGAGTAGACAAAAGGACAAGGGCTGCCTCCCATCTATCATTATTCATAGAATGAGCAAGGAGTACAGTAGTTAGGAGGAAAAGATGCAGAAAACACTGAAAGTTCAGGCTGGAGCAGAAGGTAGGAATTCATGGGGAGGAAGGCATTCGAGTGTGAGGAAAGAAATTAACAAGCAAGCCTAGAGACTTGTTCAGTGACCCAGAGAAAAGGTTCAGGCATGCTTGGACAGCCTCTGGGGCCAGTGGATGTTTACATGCATGTGAGTGGCATATACCATGTGATTTAGGAAACCCTGTTGACAAGGATGGATTACAGAGACCAATGAGGAGTCTAGTGCAACAATTCAAACAGAAATCCCAGCAACCTTCCCTAACACAGCCATGGACAAAGTGTTCCAGCTGCAGATCCTATGACAATGGCGACTGGCAGGGAGCAGGGGATTGACGGAGAAGAACAACTGGAAGCAATCCAAGATTTCCAGTTTGAGCATCAGCGGAGCCAGTCGGTGAGGGGATGGGATGAAGAGTGCAGGCTGGAAATACTGACATAAATTTGAGGTACTTGTAAAACAGCCAGATAGAGAGGTCAAAGGCAGATGGACCGTTGAGTCTAGGGCTCAGACAAGAAACTGGAGCTGGAGATATTCCTGGAAAAGTATAGAGGGAGTCGAAGCCAGAGCTTTCAGTGGTATTAGTGTTTAGGCAAGAGTCAGAGGAGGGAGAGAAGCTGCGTAGGTCCCATCTCCCATCTTAGTGTCAGCTTCACTTTCAATTACCACACTTTGTAATATAAGTGAGCATGCTACAGTACTTCCATATCTTCAGTTTTCTTCCCTGATTCAATATTTTCCAATGACTTTTATGGTAAAGAGTATTGTGTGTATACTTTTACTTTAAGAAACAAAGAAACAAAAAGCCTGCTTAGCTCGGTGTGCTGGCACATGCCCATAGTCCCAGCTACGCAGGAGGTAGGGGTGAAAGGATTGCTTGAACCCAAGCAACTGAAGCTGCAGTAAGCTATGACCACACGACTGCACTCCAGCCTGAGCAATAGAGCAAGAACCTGTCTCCTCAAAAGCAAACAAACAAACAAACAAAAACTACATATTTCTGGGGTGGTATCAGCAAGGCCCAGCCAAGAGCTGAACATCTATCCCCACCTAGGCCACCTTACTATACCTAACCAGGGTGACTGTCTACTAAATGATAAAATTAAATAGAATCCAGTTTCTCAGAATAATGGCCAATGTCGAGGATACAACTGAAAGTAACTCATTACACCAAGAACCAGGGCAATTACAGCTTGAAAGAGAATATTCAATCAAGTGATTCCAATGCTGAAGTAACAAATTTTCCAACAAATATTTTTGAAGCAGAAGTCATAGAAATGCTCCAATGAACCATAACAAACACTCCTGAAACAAATGAAAAAAATAGAAACGCTCAACAAAAAATAGAAGATATAAAACAGGAACAAAGAGTAATTTAAGAGCTAAAAAATACAATAACAACATTTAGAAAACACACAGCTGGCCCAAAACTAGACTGGAAATGAGGCAACAGATTAAAAAATCAGCAAACTGAAACAACAGACCAATAGAATTTAGCCAATCTGAGCAACATCAAGAAAACAGACCAGAAAAAAAAATGAGCAGAGCCTCAGGAATCTACAAATGAAGCAGTGTTCATAACTTTCATATCATGGCAAACCAGGGAGAGAAGAAGGAATACGGAACTCGAAATCTTCAAAGAAATAATGGACAGTAAATTCTCAATTTTGCTGAGATCCTAGAAGCTATAGATCCTATTTATCCCCAGACAGAATAAACCCAAAGAAATCTATGCCCAAATACATCATAAACTTCTGAAAACCAAATAAAAACAAATAAAAAATACTGAAAGAATATAGAGAGAAGTGACACATTGTCTATAGTGGAAACAAAAATGATAGCCAATTTCTTACTTGAAACCAAGAAACCAGGGAGAAATGGCACATTCTTCAAGTGCTGAAAGAAAACTGTCAACCCACAAGCTTATATCCAGCAAAAACATCACTCAGGGATAAAGGGGAAGAAAAGACAATCTCGGAGCAAGGAAAATTAGAGAAAGAGGTGGGGACTTTAGGAAGGAAAAAACCCTAACATGGTAAAAATAAGGGCATATATATAATAGACTCTACTTTTCATGAGTTTTTAAAAAATTATTTGATGATTAAGCAAAAGTTATAGCATCATTTGATAAGGTGTTCAATATGTATAAAGGAAATTCTAAAGATGGTATTTGTATTTTAAAGAGGGAAAAGTTAAAGGGACCTAAATGAAAATAAGGTTTCTACACTCAAAGTGGTAAAATATCCATACTAGTTGACCATTTTTTGTTTCTTTCTTTCTTTTTGAGATGGAGTCTTGCTCTGCTGCCAGGCTAGAGTGCAGTGGTGTAACCTAAGCTCACTGAAACCTCCGCCAGGCTCTGTCTCCCAGGCTGGAGTGCAGTGGTGCAATCTCGGCTCACTACAACCTTTGCCTCCTGGGTTCAAGCAATTTACCTGCCTCAGCCTTCTTAGTGGCTGGGACTACAGGCGTGTGCCACCATGCCCAGCTAATTTTTTGTATTTTAGTAGAAACGGGGCTTCACCATGTTGGCCAGGATGGTCTTCAATATCCTGATCTCCTGATCCGCCTGCCTCATCCTCCCAAAGTGCTGGGATTATAGGAATAAGCCAACACGCCTGGCCAACTCATGTTATCTATGTACATTGCAGTACTTGGAAGCAAACACTAAAAAATACTCAACAAAGATATTTATTCAAAAACATTATAAATAAATAAAAAGGGAATTGTAAACATTGTTCCAGTTATCCACAAGAGGGCAAAAAGGGGAAACTAAGGAATGAGGAAGCAAATGAATAAAAGAAAAACATAATACATGGGCAGACTTAACCCTTAAAAAGCAGCACAGGACATAGAGCAAAGTGCATGAGAAAGTTTAAAGTTCCATTCAAGGCTGGGTACAGTGGCTCATGCCTGTAATCCCACATTTTGGGAGGTTGAGGCAGGCAGATCACCTGAGGTCAGGAGTTGGAAACTCATGAGGCTAACATGGCAAAACCCTTCCTCTACTAAAAATAGAAAAATTAGCTGGGTGTGGTGGTGGGTGCCTGTAATCCCAGCTATTCAGGAGACTGAGGCAGGAGAATCACTTGAACTTGGCAGGCAGAACTTACAGTAAGCTGAGATTGTGCCACTGCACTCCAGCCTGGGTGACAGAGCGAGATTCTGTCAAATTAATTAATTAATGAATTAATTCCATTCAACAAGTACTCATTCAGGCCCCTCAGTGCCCCCAAGTGAGTAACATAGGTAACCTCGTTCCATAACCTTGCCAATCACTGTAAAGCAGCCTTATCCTTCCATTATCTATCTGTTTTATAGATGAGTGAATGAAACTCATGAGGCTAAATCATTAATTGTTCAAGGTTACACAGCCAGTGTGTAACAGAGAGAAGATATGAATCCAGGCCTAGTTAAAGGGGTAGAAGAAGGAGGGAGACAGTTACCATATACCTTACTATCCTCCCTGCACTGTACCAGACCCTTACACAAATAATAGCTAACTTAGTGAAATGGGTCCCTAAGAGTGAAGGCCATCCTGAGGACCCTGAAGACAAGCTTTGCTCCCATTGCCTAGCTAACTGCCCATAGAACATATGTTTCATAAAAACTCAGTGAATAAATTGATGCATGATTTCCCTTTAATTCAAATTCATAGCCTCAACAGATGAGCAAGCTGACTTTGAATAAGAAAATTCTCCTTCATTCTGAAAAAACAAACATCTGAACTAGAGATTATGTCTCAGTTTGTTTGGGCTGCTGCAACAAATTGCCACGGACTGGATGGCTTTTAAACAACAGAAATTTATTTCTCACAGTTCTGGAGGCTGGGAAGCACGAGATCAAGGCACCCACAGATTTGGTGTCTGGCGAGTGCTTGCTTTCTGATTCATAGAGGGCTGCCTTCTCATGCTGTCCTCATGTGGGAGATGAGGTAAGGGATCTCTTAGGCTTCTTTTATTATTATAACTAATCCCATCCATTGGGGCTCTGCACTCACGGCCTAAGCACCTCCAAAAGGCCCCACCTCCACATGCCATCACATTAGGAATTAGATTTCAATATGTGACTGTCAGAGGGACACATTCAGTCAATAGCAGACAGGAATCGAGTTAAAGGACAGAACTGCAGCCTCTGCTTCATCTGAGTGACATAATAAAGCAGATTCCCAGAAAGGTAAAGCCCCTTGCACCATCCATATCCCAGTATTGTCGTCAATTTCTGCCTTCCCCAGAAATGGAAACACCCTGACAGCCCTTCAGTTATCCTAGCAAACATGAAAGTGATATATTCAAGAAGGAAAATTAGGTATCAAAAATTTCCATCCTTCACACTCTCCCCCACCACCCCCCAAAAAATAGCTAGCTCAGGATGGATTGCAAACAGATAATCTTGCCTTAAATGCCGTAAGTCTCTTACCATAGCTTGTGGATTTGGAGGGCGCATTCCTCATCCATTGGCTACGTCTCCTCCCATACCCCACATCCAACGCACCAACAAGCCTACCAGCTCTCCCACCCCAGCCGCCTCAGGTCTGCCAATACCTCCCCTTCTGCACTCCAGCTGGTGGAGACCAAGCCTCCTTCCTCTCTTGCCTGGAGCACAGTAACAACTTCCTAACGGGTCTCGGTCCTTGCTCTCTTATTTCCCTCTACACTAGATTCCCTACAAGGAAGCAGCAGCGTCTTTAACAAATCAATCAATCAATTAAGAAAAGCCCTAATCCTTAGTCACAGATTACTTCCATTTATTCTTACTGCTCTCTTCACCCAGCTGTAGGTACAGCCTCAGCCACAGGCTGCAGGTACAAGGATGAATTAGAAATGTGACTTGCTCACATCAATCCCACATGTTACTCCGTATTCTAATACCACTCCTGCTGCTTTCTCTCCTCTTCTTCCCCTTCTCCCTTTCTCCTTTTTCTACCTCCCTCTTTTTAACCTTCATTTATTTTTGTCCCTTCTATTGTCCGATCACAATGTAAGTCCTATAAGTGCCAAGACCATGACCTGATACCTTTCACCATTCCAGACATGAATACAGAGTATATTCACTCAGAGCCAGCTTATGGATTAAAAAGGTTGAGAAGATGCTGGGACCTTTAAATGGGGACATGAGATAGAAAAGAGGAAGACCTGGCTTAGCCAAGAAAATTCAGGGATGGTGAGACACAATATACGCAAGGGTTCAGTCAGTGCTGACTGGTTAACGGATTCTTGTGTTATTATGCTGCTTGGTATTTTGAACTTGCGTGCAGTAGTAAGTTTTTGCTATTGAGTCTTTTTTTTTTTTTTTTTTTTTTTTGAGACAGAGTCTCACTCTGTCACCCAGGCTGGAGTGCAGTGGCGTGATCTTGGCTCACTGCAGCCTCTACCTCTCGGGTTCAAGCGATTCTCCTGCCTCAGCCTCCTGAGTAGCTGCGATTACAGGCACGCACCATCATACCTGGCTAATTTTTGTATTTTTAGTAGAGACAGGGTTTCACCATATTGGCCAGGCCGTCTTGAACCCCTGACCTCAGGTGATCCGCCCACCTTGGCCTCCCACAGCACTAGGATTACCAGCGTGAGCCACTGGGTCATAAGCTTCTTGATAAGCAAAAGTGGCCTTCCTGTCATGATCCCTGACACTTACCATTGGCATAAAGTTGTTGCTCAATAAATATTTTTTGAATAAGAAAATAAAGGCTGGGCACAGTGGCTCATGCTTGTAATCCCAGCACTTTGGGAGGCCAAGGTGGGTGGATCACTTGAGGTTGGGAGTTCGAGACCAGCCTGACCAACATGGAGAAACCCTGTCTCTACTAAAAATACAAAAATAATTAACTGGGCCTGGTGGTGCATGCTTGTAATCCCAGCTACTTGGGAAGCTGAGGCAGGAGAATCACTTGAACCCAGGAGGCAAAAGTTGCAGTGAGTCAAGATGATCGCACCATTGCACTCCAGCCTGGGCAACAAGAGCAAAACTCCGTCTCAAAAAATAATAACAATAAATTAAAATGGCAGCTGATCCAGTAGGCTGTGGTGTACCAGCTATGGTGAAGGTATGATGATGCAGATGATATAAATAGCAGCCAGGACTGTACCGGCTGTTTCTCTTGCATTGCTTTATTTCTTCACAGGGGGCTAGCAAAGCTGTTATCACTGCTGAGTAACCTCGTGTTCTGGGCAGTGAAAGAAGGTGCCAAAGCTATACAGCCAGGAAGGGGTAGGGCAGGGATTAGTCCCAAGCCAGTACGATCCTAGATTCTGTGCTCTTCTCATTTAACTAGGAAGGCTTGGTCTCTGTCACTCTATAGAATGACAGTTCTTGATCAGATGCCTTGCAGGTGGGGAGAAAACAGAGAGCTCTGGCCATCAGGAGTGTTGGGTCCTTCTAATGAGCAACAGCATCTATTCAGTTCTTGTCTCCTGTCCACTCAGACATCCCAACGATTTAATGGAATTGGCCTCAGCCCTACATTGCCAAATTGCAGAAGGATTCAGATGATTGGAGGAGATGGAAAAAGTGAGACATGGTTTCCGAACCTCCTTCTTTATGCTATGGAATTCAAAATATTATTAGTCATATATATATATATATATATATATTATTTTTTTTATTTTTATAACCTCCCTCAGAAGAGGCTGCATGCCATTTCTGTTTCTCTCCCAGTTGCTAGAAGCTGTAAATGAAACTCAAGCCGTATCTGTCTATTCTTGAGACAATGAAGATGTCTTAAACCTGGGATCCAGTGGCACTTTCATTCTAAAGCCATCGCCCATTTCTTCACTGTGCTTTGTGGTCTTTAGAGTCATTGATCAATTACTTCAACAGGTATTTATTGAGTCCCAGACTACGTGCCAGGCACTGTCTTAATCAGCGGGTGTAGCAGTGTTCCTCCACCCAGCTTACTTTCTAGAAAGAGAAGGGAGAAAATAAACAAAGTACTAAATAAGTAAAGGAGATGGTTTTAGAGAGTAACAGTCGATTTGAACACAAAGAAACAGTCATGTGATAGAAGGTGACTTGGGCAGGACAGTTTTTACACTCTGCAAAAGGAAAGATTCCTCTTAGTTGGGGACACTTGAACTGAGATCTGATTAATCAGACAGAGCCTTTTGGAAAGGGGAACAGGGCGAGGAGTGAGAAGCCTCTAGCAGTTGTTGGATCCCTGCCACCAACAGCCTGAGACATGGCCTCCAGCCTCAGATCCACTCATTACTGGAAGATTTTTTTTTTTTTTTTTTTTTTTTTTTGAAACAGAGTCTTGCTCTATCCCCTAGGCTGGAGTGCAGTGGCGCAATCTCAGCTCACTGCAACCTCCGCCTCCCGGGTTCAGGTGATTTTCATGCCTCAGCCTCCTGAATAGCTGAGATTACAGGTGCCTACCACCACACGTGGCTAACTTTTGTATTTTTAGTAGAGACGGGATTTCACCATGTTGGCCAGGCTGGTCTCAAACATTGGGCCTCAGGTGATCCACCCATGTTGGCCTCCCAAAGTGCTGGGATTATAGGTATGAGCCACCATACCTGGCCTGGGAGGGCTTTTTTGTTCTGTTTTTGAGATAAGGGTCCCACTCCTGTTGCCCAGGCTGGGGTGCAGTGGTGTGATCACAGCTCACTGCAGCCTCGACCAACCAGGCTCAAGTGATCCTCCCACCTCAGCCTCCTGAGTAGCTGCGACTACAGGTGCACACCACTATACCCAGCTGATTTGGGTATTTTTTGTGGAGCTGAGGTTTCACTGCGCTGCCCAGGCTGGTCTCACTCCTGGACTCAAGCAATCTGCCTGCCTCAGCCTCCCAAAGTGCTGGGATTGCAGGCCTGAGCCACCATGCCTGGCCTTTACTGGGACTTTCTACACATCCTCACAAGACCCAAATGAGGTGCCTAATACATAAACATGATCGTTAGACTCATAGATGAACCCACAGCACCCTTCGTCATCTTTGGGCAAAGTCCAAGTGCTCACTGCAGACCCTCATAGACTGCCTTTCACCTCTCCACTGTCACCTGGCTGCATGTCTGCTCGGACCTATGTGAACGAAGGAGGTAACAATGGGAGAGGGGCTGTGCTGGGGAAGGAGGGGCCATCCACACTCCCTGCTCCCCTGGGATATGGTGAGCAAGCTCCCCGTGAGTCAAATGAACAGCACAGGGGGAGGTCAGGCTGGAGTTACCTGACTGGTGCCCAGCAGAGATAGCTGCACAAGAGGACTCCCACTGTAAGACGCCGTGAAGGACGCTGCAGGTGTAGGGGAGGAAGGGGCATTGGGAGTTCCCACCAAGCTGGGAGAGGTGAGGAGCTCCATGAGAGAGGCACCACGTGGAGGCCCGAAACACAGTGAAGCTTTTGTGGCAAAGGTGGAGCCACTGCCCCTCTCCTTTCCCTTTATCCTCACCCCAGCCCTCCAGAGAAAGAGACAGAAAGTGAGAAAAGACCCCAGCCAGGTCCCTCAGGACAATGGCTTAGCATTGGCTATGACGGTAGGGCAGAGAACTTCGCGGTGATGTGGGGCTGTACTTTTCTACCAGAACTGACTGGACTGGGCTCTGTTCCACCTGAAAGTGGACGGGAAGTCGTGGGATGGGGCCAAGGCTTGTGAAGGCACAGGACAGCAGGTTTTGACCAAATGTGGTTGGTCTCAGGGACCATGGAAACATGAAAAGTTTTCGTTGTCATGCACCCCTGAGTTTCAGTTGTTGAAGGGTGGTTACTTTAGCCCTAATACCACTAATCCCCCATGGATCAGAGCAGCAGGCCTGACACGCAAATAAGAAAAATGTTCCCTCCCTATGGCGAGTTCTCAAGGTCTGAGCAGTCCTCATATGAGCAGATGTATCCAGGAATTAAGTTATGAATTATTGAACATCAACCCCACAGCAGGTACAGAGCCAGGACATGCCACATGGGATCCTTGCCATAGCCTAATGTACTGAGTTACTGTCCCTTTCAGGACTGACACCCTGAGGCCAGGCCATTGCTCCAGGTCATGTGGCTATTGAATGAAAGAGGCTGGATTCACATTCTGGGCCACCCAACCCCAGGATCACCAGGGGCTTCCTACAGGAAACAGATAACCATGGAAAGGGACCGCTTAGGGCAGACTGGGGGCCTTCAATACCGTGGTTTGAGTTCTAAGCTTGGGGTAACATGTGGCAAAAATACTCATACATGTTAAATCATATGTTGCATCCCATAAAGCTCTAACGGGCTTTAAGTGGAGTTGGAGAGAAGAGCGGGCACCTTGGCCTGGTGGGCAGAAGAGAGGGCATGTGGAGGCCAGTTTCACCTGCCCCTGCTTGTGTCTGCCACTGTGACTGTTTCCTACCTGGGCCCACAGTTGCTTTTGTCTCCCAAGCCTCCCTCCTTCAGAGAGCAGAGCCAGCCTTTGTCTTCAGTGAAAACTTCCCTCCTACTATCAGTTGATGGGGTTCATGGGAGGGCACCCCACTTTTTCAGCTAGGAGGTAGCAAGGGACCAGATTGAGCTGGCTTGGACTCCACATTCCCCTGAATGCTAGAATTTGACAAGAGCCAAGCACGTAATCCTGGGGCCTTCTGCTAGAGTTTCTGGGTAAACAGGCACACGTCTGCTGGAGCTGCTGAGTTTGGGGGGGCCAATGGCCATGTGCCAACATGTGGGGTATCCTGATGCACACTGCACCCTGAGAGCAAGACAAGGTACATCCCTGGAGCTCCTGCACCCAGCTTTGTCTAAAGTCTAGAGGTACCCAGGGCTACTGTGCTGCATGACACAAATATTTCCCTACCCCCGCTTAAACTTAAGCTAATTTGAGCTGGAGTTCTTCCACTTCAAAACCACACAGAGGCACTTGATGCTCTTAGCAGGACCCAGGGGACACTGCCACCTCATCCCAAGCTTGCACAGGAGTCCCTGCTTCCTGAACTGCTTCCTGGGCTCTATGTCTTGTTTCCTCTTCCTCTCCTTTCATCTTTGATTGACAGCTCAGTTTAGATATGCTTTTCCAGAACTGCCCCATTCAACCTCCCTCTCCAATGGCCAACTTCCAAAAGCCATCCAAAGACCCACACACACCCCCTTACCCCCCAGTTCCTGCATCCTCCCTGGATCTATGGGGTTGCAGAGGTGGCACAGACCAGAGGACGCACTCAGGAGGACAGGAATGCCCTTTTCTTTTAAGGTCAGGGGAAAGGGCGAATGCAGTCCCCCACTACCACAAATTATGCAGTCGAGTTTCCCACATTTGGGGAAATCGCAGGGGTCAGCACATCCGGAGTGCAATGGATAAGCCTCGCCCTGGGAAAACCACCTTTGTGATCATGGCATCTCCCCCGCCAGGTAAGTATATGGGAATGCCCTTTTCAGCCCCCCTCCGCCTGCCTCGCCCATCAGCACAAGCAAACCTGAACCATGCTACTGTTTTATTCATTTCTTCAAACATGGCAGAGTTCTAATAACTCCATTTTTATTTCTTTCATGTTTTCAGTATTGAATTCTTCCCAATTTTTTTCTCTCCCCACGCCAAACCCCAATGAGTCCACTGTCTCAGTTCATTTCACAAGAGATTGTCTCAGATTACAGTCTTGAGGACACAGAAAGATATTTCTGTTTAATTTATTTTGAGCAGCGTCTGGTCTGGTGAAGCAATATGTATAAATAGTGCTCCAGCATCCACACTGATTTTGGAGGTGCCATCCCAGCAGGCTCCCCCTTTTCTGGGAGGAATAATAAGAACCCACATGCAGCACCTCCCCTTTGAGAAGTGAGATGGCACAGCGGGAGGGCCATGGGCCATGAGGCCACACAGACTTCAGCTGGTTTCCGTCTCCACCACTCTCCAGCCATGCGACCTCAGCTAGTATCTCTCTAAGCCTCGGTTGCCTCATCTGTAAAAAAGGGATACTAATCCACTTCATCAGTTGCTGAGTCCCTAGTCAATGGCAGCATTAAAAATACATATCAATAGATGGATGGACAGGTAGATTAGATACGAGACAAAGTATAAGCACTTGATTCAAGAAAGCTGTCATTACCAGAGAGTCTTTTTCAGTGCTTCCTTTACACTGACAGTGCTTTCTGCACCAGCATATGAATTCCACTCTGAAAACTCTGTGGAGGGAGTGATCTCCATCAGCCCATGCCTGAATCCCCTGGAGGGACCCCTTATGCACTCATTTAAACCTGGATATCTCCAGTGACCAGAAACTCACTATTCTGCAAGACAGGAAGTACATCTCAGAATTCTAAAGTGTTGGGACTTCTGAGATGCTGGCAGTCTTAGCTGAAGGCAAGGCCAGTGGCTGAGCTCAGACCGGGCTCTAGGTCCCCTTTCCCAGATTAGAGCTCTGTTTCATACAAGAAAATCTTAAGCAACCAGGCTGTTTGGAGCTCATATATTACTATTATTTTTGTTAGACTAGTCAGAACAGTGGCTGAGCTCAGACCAGGCCCTAGGTCCCCTTTCCCAGTTTAAAGCTCTGTTTCATATCAGGAAACCTCAGGCAATAAGACTGTTTGGAGCTCTTATTATTATTATTATTATTATTATTATTTATTATACTTTTAAGTTCTGTGGTACATGTACAGAATGTTCAGGTTTGTTACACAGGTATGCGTGTGCCATGGTGGTTTGCTGCACCCATCCCCCCGTCACCTACATTAGGTATTTCTCCTAATGCTACCCCTCCCTAATTCTCCCACCCCCTGCTATCCCTCCCCAGCCCCCCCACCCCCTGCAAGCCCTGGTGTATGGTGCTCCCCTCCCTGTGTCCATGTGTTCTCATTGTTCAACACCCACTTCCTTAAGAGACCCGACAGTCCCTAAGCCAAGCTCCCATTTCTACCCCTGGGGAACACATTCCACACAACCTCTGAGAACAGCTTCCCTTCTGAGAGTGAGACCTCTCCCCCTGTGCCAGATTAGAAATTCCCCTTTACTATACTCTGTGAACTTGCAAAGGATCTTGCTCACCCTGAACATCCACGTTATTGGACAAGACAGGTTCATTCATGATCTGTCCCAGCTTAAAGCCTCCTCTTGGCTCCTCAAGGCCTTTCTCAACCTGATTCCTCACCTCACATTTCACCTCATGGACCTTACTCTCCAACCTCAAAGACTCATCCCTCTTCCTCGAACACCTGCATTTTCTTTTCCTAACTCCTGACATTGTCCGTGTTGCTACCTCAGAGAGAATGTCTTTTTCTTGCCAGGCAGACTCCTATTCATCCTTCAAAACCCAGTTTAAGTGCCTTCTCCTCAGTGAAGACTTTCCTGATTTCCCAGGCAGGGAGTGTTCTACTATATTGCCTAGGCTCCCACAGACTCAAGGATTTTAGCCCTCTACAAGAAATATCAAAAATTACCTACATATGATTCTGTCTTCTCAATTGAGCTGCTTTACCCTAAACATCATGAGGCTAGTCTCCCTTCCTCTGTGCCTGGAACAATCATGGGCACAGAACAGTATCATGTACCAGTGTAATGGAGGGAAATAAGTACATGGTTGAAGCATCTAAACTGGGAACTTAATGGCATATTTAACTTAGCAAGAGGGAGCTCTTTTTAGTATTTCTTCATTGAAACTGTTACTTCCTGAGAAGAGAGAAAGCATGTGGATTGACACAGACTGACTTTTTCTTTTTCTTTTTCTTGAGACAGAGTTTTGCTCTGTCGCCCAGGCTGGAGTACAGTGGTGTGATCTCAGCTCAATGCAACCTCCACCTCTCAGACTCAAGCAATTCTCCTTCCTCAGCCTCCCAAGTAGCTGGTATTACAGGCACCCGCCACCATACCCAGCTAGTTTTTGTATTTTCAGTAGAGACAGGGTTTTAGCATGTTGGCCAGGCTGGCCTTGAACTCCTGACCCCAAGTGATCACCCCCCCGCTTTGGTCTCCCAAAGTGCCAGGACTACAGGCATGAGCCACTGTGCCCAGCCAAGACTGACTTTCTTTAATCACCAATGACATTTCTTTTCTTCCGAGAAATTGCCTAGATGCCACCAGGACCACGCTGTGGACAAGAGCAGCCAGAGGTGAGGCCTGTGCCAAAGAAGGGCCAGGAATGGAGGCTTTGTGGATGTTCTCTTCCCAGGGAATTGACTCACAAATGTGCCCAATACAGAGGTACCACAAAAGGTATTTCTCAGACATCACAGGGTGGGGTTCTCCAGCCTGCCATTTCCCAGGGGAGCCCGCGGCTTTGGCTCCACTGTGGTGGGGCTTCAGGACCAAAGCTGAAAAGGGCTTCCAGGATTGCTCTGCTACGAGGGGAGCCTGTGAGAGGGAGCTCTGCTCATTACCCTTGTGCTGTGCAGTGTCTAGCAAATTCAGGCTTTTAAATAATGTGAGCATTTATTGGTGGGAGAATTCAGCAGGAAGGGTGCAAGAAAAGCCTCTTGAAAAGGTTCTGTCTGAGCAAAGAACCACTGCAATCCCACCCTCTTTCCTCTTGATCTGAAAAACCATTCAGGAATGGCTGATCAAAATTGTTGATGCAAATTAATCCACGAACTCTCACTCATTCATACATTATCCAATCATGTATTTATTTCTCATTCATTCTTTCATTAGTCTGCTCACTTGTCCATTGTCTTAGCCCACTTTCTTAAGACAGAAGCACTGAAACTGATTCTTTTTTAATAATACCACAGACTGAGTAACTTATTAAAGGAAGAGATGCATTTGCCTCACAGTTCTACAGGCTGGGATATCCCAGTGCATGCTGCAGGCATCCAGCGAGGGTAACCCCACGGCAGAAGGCAGAAGGCAAAAGCAAGCATGTAAGACAGAGAGAAAACCCAGAGGCCAAATCTGCTTTAGATAACAACCCACTCTCACAAAAACTAACATGTGCTTATAACAGCAACAGCCGTCCTTCTGTGAGGCATCTGCCCTCCTGACCCAATCATCTCTTATTAGGCCACATCTCCTAACACTGCTGCATTGGGATAAGTTTCCAACACATGAACTTTCGGGAGACGCACTCGAATCATAACACCTGTCCATCCACGCAGACATTTATTTCCGCTCTCTCTCCCTCCCCCTCCCCCACACAAAGGCTCATTCATGCCACACACAATGGGGACTACCTCTCAATGGGTCCACAGCAAGCATTAAACCAGGCAAAACAAAATACAGTGACTCAACCTTTAAATCATTTATCCAGAACCTACTAAGAGTGAGACACCAAGCTAGATACCCATGTTTTTTAAATATTTGTTGGCTACTGTTCCCACACTGTTCAAATGCTGGATTTTGATTGATGTAGCTGTTTGGATATATATACGCTGTGAAAGAATAATACCCAGAATGGTACTATTGGTTGGGTTGGGGGATAAGAGCTCAGGAGAGTTGCAGATACTGTTGCACTTGTAAAAAACATGCTTTTATTATCTTTTTTTTTTTTTTTTTGAGACGGAGTTTTGCTCTTATTGCCTGGGCTGGAGTGCAATGCGCAATCTCAGTTCACCTCAACCTCTGCCTCCCAGGTTCAAGCAATTCTTCTTCCTCATCCTCCCAAGTAGCTGGGATTGCAGGCATGTACCACCAGGCCCAGCTAATTTTATGCTTTTAGTAGAAACAGGGTTTCTCCATGTTGGTCAGGCTGATCTTGAACTCCTACCTCAGGTGATCTGCCTGCCTCCACCTCCCAAAGTGCTGGGATTACAGGCACGAGCCACCGCATGCAGCTTTTTTTATTACTTTTTAAGTTTAAAACATTCTAGCTAAGAATAACAAAGAAAAAATTGTACAAATAGTATATTCGCTTTCTCTATGGATGTATATTTATTCACTTATGGCGGTCTGAAATTTTTGTTGAGAGCATGGGCTTTGCACCAAGACACAGGTTTAAAGCCCAGTTCTGCCATTTACTAGCTAAGGAACCAAATGTCCCTAAGTCTCCATTTGTCCATCCCTAAAGGGGGTAACAGCGTAGTTAATTCACCGGAGGAAAGAATGTATGTGATAATACCTAACATACCACCTGGCACCAATTGGCACTTAATCTCACACGGGATCAGGGGGCGTATTATTTTTGCTTTTACAGAACTCAAAATCTGTCATAGGAAGAAAAGATCTAATTTATTCTAAATACCCCTCAAAAGATGGAATAAGTTCAAACAGATGGCAGCAGAGAGAGCATTTTCATTTGAATAAGAGGAAGAATCTTAAACCAGACATCCAACAACGCACTGGAGGTCGCCTTAGGAGCTAACAATCCCTCTGCCCCTGGTGGTGGGCAAGAAGAAGTTGGGCAAGGACCTGGGAGAAAGGTGATAGGATCCAGTCAACAGATGAGGAAACTGGACAAGCTGCCTATGATGGGCGTCCTGCAGCCTGCAGATGCAAAGGGACTATCATAGTCGTGATTACTTGGCAAAACTGTATGTGATCACCCTTAAGGTATAACCACAATGAAGCTTTGGCTCTTTTATTTGTACTGTGTTTTGTTTTATGGTAAGAGCACTTAACGTGAGAACTGCTCTCCTAATAGATTTAAGCGTATTATACAATATTGCTACAGATTGGCACAGCGTTATACAGCAGACCTCCAGAATGTGTTCCTCTCGTATAAGTGAAATTTTATACCCAATTTTAAAATGAGACTTTGTTTAATTTATCCTTCTTTATCCTTGGGGCTGACTTGCCCTTTTTTTTCTTTGTCTTTATAGCATCAAGAGCAGACTGTGCCCCTGACAACTCAGCCACCGGGCAGGTGAGGCCAGCTCCAATTGGCCTGGACCTGCCAGTATGCAGTTACAGGAAAAGCTTCTCCTTATGTTACAGTTTCAACCAAGAGATGGTATCGATTCTGATTTTTTTTTTAATTTTACTATAAGCCAAACTTAAAAAAAAATTGAAGATACCCTCATCTCTATCAGAACACAGCCAGAGTTAACTAGTAGTGAGCCTCCAGTAACTTGGAGTGTACAAGCTAAGGCAAGTAGACAGCAGAAGAGAGCCAGCGTGTGTGAGTTTGTCCCAGGAGGCCTGAGTTGCTTTCAGCAAGCATCTTCACAACCACAATGGGCTGGCAGGGCCACCCTCAAACACTCTCTGGGCATCTGCCAGTACTTCTCATTACTGGTGCCAGGATGCCAGCCCTGCTTTCAGCCTCTCATGAGTGCTCCTAATAACTCCTGAGAGTTATTAGTTACCACCAAAATGCCGATGCCCTCTGACCCAGGCATCCTATTACTTAAGAATAATCTGAGATACATCATTGCCAAATGGAGGAAATCTTGCACAAACAAAAATGCTCAGCACAGTAGCAGGAAGGGACTGGCCCACCTATCATGGTCCATCCACTTGCAGGAATGTGAAGCAGCAATACAAAGCAAAACTCAGCAACACCATAAAGCAAGGGGCTGACTTTACTAAATAAGAAAGATGAGAATGGTCATGTCACATGATTCATTCATGTATTCATTTATTCACTCACTCATTGATTCAACAAACCTCGTGCTGGCCTCAGGCAAAACGCAAAGAGATGTCGGTCAGGCCGCCTGGCCTTAGGTTGATTGTTGTGGACACCAACTCTTCCCCTCAAGACATCCACACATGCACACACCCACAAAGACACATATATGCACATACACGTGCACACAGACACACACGGGCACACACAAATGCTGGATCCTAGGTGGGAGTTCTGACAGGTGAATCCCTCTGTGTCCCATTGCCTCTTGAGACCTGTGCTTGAGACTCAGCTCTGTCTCAAAATGCAAATCTGGCAGGTCATTCCCACTTCCCAGGACCCGTTCTGTCCCCTGATCTGTGAAATGGGAGAATGGTACTTTTTCCGCCTGACTAGAGCTTGGTCCTCCTTAATTTTGCAGTTATCTTTATCTGCTAACCTGGTATGTCTTGAATTCTTGAATAGGGGATTGGCTGAAAAAAAACAAAAGAAGAAATCCTCAGGGAACTTTCTCACCCTAAAATATTCCTGTGGGTTTTTCTCAATTTCTGGTTTTCTTTGGGAGGCCTGCGTCACTCTTAGCGTGTGGGAAAAGGCCTTTATTGAAACAAAAATGAGCTTTAACTCCAGCTTCCTCTTTATGCCCTCTGCCTGTCCCCAGGTAAACAAACTCTGATCTTTCATTTCCTTGTCTCTAAAACTGAGATATGAATGACACACATGTAGCCCATGGTCCTGGCCTGTAGTAACCACACGACCTGTGCTGACCTCTATCAAAAACATCATAAGCACCTCTGAAGGAAGAGAAGGACGCAGGAGGGAACCAGCAGACTCTTAAGACTGGAAGTGAAGTTCTTGGTAATTGCAGCACCTCAAGCTAGGAAGGACCTTAAAAGCTCAACTGGCTCAAGCAGTCCAGGGTCACAACAGCCCTGCAACAGCCATCCAGTCTTTTTGAATGCCTCCTGTAGTGGGGAAATCACTCCTAAATGAACCAATCTGTCCTGCCTTTGGAAAGGTCTCCCAGCTGAACTGGAATCTAACATCCAGTGAAGCTTCTCCACTCATCCTTTTTGCTGGATGCTTTGGAGACGAAGAGAGCAGAGCAGCTGCCCCTTCAACAGGGCAGGCCTCCAAACGGCTGAGGCCACTGCCTTCTCTGCACTAGAAGACCTTCCTATGGTAGTATCCTTCCACATAAGCTATGACTTCTATTCTCAGGAAATTCTGATTTGTCTCCTCTATATGCACTTCCACTTATTTGTGACCCTCTTACAATGGCATCAGAGAGAGATAACCCTGATTTTCTAGCCCAGAGCAAGCAAGCTCCCAGGTCTGCAGAGGCCCTGCAGGTCACACAGATGACAGTGGATGACCAGAGGGCACATGCCTTATCTAAAGTGGGTGGCTAATCCTCATCCTGGCCATTGACAGCCTTGCAAGGATTCAAGCCAAAAGAGAAGCCAGAGACTAAGAATTGTAACACAAAATCTCCTAATCATTTTATGTTGCCAAGTAACAGAAACATCACACAAAGCTTTAAAACTGTCTGTGGACTGGATCCATCTAGGGACCATTTACTTAATCATTTTGTAGGTATAAAACCTTTTGTGAATCTGATGAAAGTTTGACCAAGCCACAGAAAAACCAGATACAAACAAAATTCTGCTCCAAACGTTTTAAAGGATGCATGGGGCTGAATGCAGTGGCTCACGCCTGTAATCCTAGCACTTTGGGAGGCCGAGGTGGGTGATCATGAGGTCAGGAGTTCAAGACTAGCCTGGCCAACATGGTGAAACCCTGTCTCTACTAAAAATACAAAAGTTAGCTGGGTGTGGTGGTAGGTGCCTATAATCCCAGCTACTCAGGAGGCTAAGGCAGGAGAATTTCTCGAACGTGGAAGGCGGAGGTTCCAGTGAGCCAAGGTTGCACCACTGCACTCCCACCTGGGTAACAGAGCAAAAGGGAGGAAGGGAGAAAGGGAGGAAGGAAGGACGTAAGGAAGGATGGATCAATCCCTGGGAGCCACTCCTGGATCCCAGGAAAGAAAATCCTCATTGAATCCAACATCTTGTCTAATAAGACAGACCCAACAACATCAAAGCAACAATTTCCTGCAGTTGCGCAGCATCCCAGTAGCACAGCAACAAGGACACCTAGAATGAGGTGAGGGTGCTTCCTGCTGAAGCTCCCCAGGTTTGTGAGACAGAAGCAAACTAAGGTATATTGTATGCCCACCACCTACCAGATGGCTCTCCTGTTACCCATCTCTATCCCTTCCATCAGCTCCACTGGCAAGAGAAAACTGGGTCTCACTGAGGACAGCCACTTGACCCAGGGCAACCAGACAGAGCCACAGAGTTAGCACCGGAAGACAAGATGAGCAGCAAAGCTCACACCCTTCACCTGCACCTTACATGTAGCCCAGCAGCGCACTCCATGCAGCCTCTGACAAAAACAAAGCCCTGCCGTTTCAAATTCCCCGGGAACAACTCTTTGAACTCAACCAGGTGGAGTCTGAAGATGTGGCCTTCAGCCTTCCATGATTTGCCTGGTAGAAATCATCAATGAGAGACAGATTAGGCGTGAGAATGACCCATGTGTATATAGAAGTGTGGGCATGGGACTCTGGAAGATGACAAGTGGTGGAACTAAGTTCTGAGGAGGGGGACCCAGCACACAGCTGTGGGACAGGCTGGCAGGTGGGGCCTCCTTCTGCAGATGCCGATAAGTGTGTCCACCTGTCATCCCTCAGTCTTGCCTTGAGTGGGGAGAAGTGAGGACACATTTTCCAATAACACAACTAATTCAAATTGTTATGCAGAGGCTGGGGGAAGGAAAAAACACCTCTCTGACCTAGATCGAGGAGGTGGGGGTGGTTGGGGGGTGGTTATAAAATACTCAAACAAGAACAAGAGCTAAATCTGGATCAAGAAAGTGAAGTTCCTTGACAGTAAATGTAAAACTAAAGAAAGGCTCTTCTTTCCCCACTCCCTGCTCCATTTCCCCGGCATCTTTTTCTCCTTTTATCCAAACTTCTTACTGGGAAGTTTAAAGAGCTGGTACACCTCAACAACTTTAACGTATTATAGCAACGAGAAACAAGCTCTCGCATCGGACGCTCGGCGGCCACCGCTGGGCTCCTGGCTGCTGAGCTGGAATCAAACAGGTGTGTTCTCATGGACTCCCCTCGATTTTGCTCTGAAGTTCAGCCAAGGCGCAGGCACATCTGCTTCCAACTATAGTCACTCCCTAAAGAGCGAAGTGTGCTCAGGCTTCAGAAAGAAAAGGGTCTGTATTTGGAGAGAACACTCTCCCCAGCCCGCATCCACCCCCCACCTCGTCCCTCACTGTCACCTGGGAAGATGACGGTCAGTTGAAGTCTGTGACCTTCAGCACCTGCAGCAAAGAACAGAACCCGGGTCTTACCTGGCGGGGAGCACTCGGGATGCCAGCAGGGGTCCAGTCCTGGGCCCAGGCCCACTGGAAGCAGCCGCTGGGAGAAGACACCAGCCCCAGGTGTCCCTCCTGGGGGTCACCTGCCAGCCACTCGCCCACTCTCCCCCCAGTAATCTCACAAACTCAGACTCTAAACAAGACTTGCAGTAGGTCGGGAGGCTTTCCCCAGGCCGGGGGGCCAGAGAGAGAACTGGCTTGAAAACAAGTAACTAAATACATGCAGTTCGAAGGAAAGGCTTGAAAGTTACAGAATGAAATAGAAAGTGTGTGAGAAACAGAACAGGGACAGCGGGGAAGACACTTCCTTGCGGAGAAGCGCCGCAGCCTCGGCCAACCCCGCCACTGCCCAGGAACAAAGCTGCCTGGAGCCTCCCCAGGGGCAAACTGGCCCCGGCGCCGGGATTCCCCGGCTAAGAGCGCGGGGCTGGGGAGGAGCTGGGGCTGGGGCGGGCCTAGGAGCGCGGGGCGGGAGCGGGCGGGGGCCCAGCCGGGAAGGAGGAGGAAAACCAGGGGGGCTGGGAGCGGGGAGGGGCCGGAGGGGCAGGGGCGGACCCCGGAGGAAATGAGAGAGCCTGACTAGGCCCCGGGCAGTGGCGAGGGGCTGCGGGGAAAGGTGGGCAGGGACCTGGGGAGGGTTGTGGGGGACGGGACAGTAACGAAGCTGCCCTGGGAAGCCCACAAGAGGGGCTGACAACTTTCTGTCCAATTACAGGCTTCACTGAATGCTCGGCTCCCTTTTCCAGCTGGTCTGAAATAGCCCACCGACTAGTGCCGCAGCTGCCCGAAACTCTGGGAAGTTTGGCGCCTGCAGCGCAGGGGGATGCTGGGGAGGGGGCGCGCTTCGCTCTTTGTCCAGATCTGAGACTCCCCCACCTGTCAGAGCAGGTAACCCTCACCCCCTCTGTGCCAGAGGCTCCACCTACAGGCAGCCCTGTTCACTGGCTGTGACTTCAGTTCTGGGGACAGGGGCCTGTGTCCTTATTTTTGGAGTGAGGACAGTGAAGCCTCGGAGAGAGCCTTTATCGCCTGCCAGCGCCCCCAGCAGAGCAGGGCTGTGGGCCCGGGTTGGCCTGATGAGGACACTCGCCTGGCTAATGAATGGGCTTCCCAGCCCCCGAAGGCAGACTGCGAACAGGTGGCCCAGCGCACCCTTCTACTTTTTCTTTCTGAGCACTGTTCCTAAAATGGGCCAGCCAGGAGTATTTAGAAGTAGATGAGAACATGGCTTAATCTGTGTGACCTCCACCACCCCCAACTCCCAATCTGTCTCCTAAACTCCGGGGTGTCTTTATTTGGTCGCCTGTTGGGTAGCAACGATTTCATAAACAGGCAGTGTCCGGCTCCTCTGTGACCCAGGGAGCTCTCAAAATTCCAGACCCTTCTTCCCTCTCTGGTCTTGCTTTCTAGCCACTCTTGCGGAATTCACTTCACATGTGTTGATTGAACACCTCCCCCGCCACGCCCCACCCCGTGTCAGGTGCCCATCAAGTAGAGGAGAGGGCTGGCCCTATCACGAGAGAGGTGAGGGGCTGAGATGAGTGCCCTGCTTGTCAGTTACCAGGATGGGGGGAGGCAGAGAAGAAAGTGATTGCACCTGTGAGAGCCCAGTGTGCACGCCTTTGGGCATACTAGTGTCAGAGGCAGTGAACCAGAGCAACTCTATCTTGAATATCGGCTGGGTAAAATGAGGCTGAGACCCACTGGGCTGCATTTCTAGGAGGTTTGGCGTTCTTAGTCACAGAATGAGATGGGAGAGCACAAAGACCCCACTAATAAACAGGATGCAATAAAGAGGCTGGCCAAACCCACCAAAACCAAGACGGTGACCTGTGGTCATTCTCACTGCTCATTATCTGCTAATTATAATGCATTACCATGCTAATAGACACACCAGTGCCTTGACAGGTTACAAATGTCATGACAATGTCCAGAAGCTACCCTGTATGGTCTAAAAGAGGAGTTCCTCAGTTCTGCGAAATCTCCTCCCCATCTCCAGAAATCGTGAATAATCCACTGCTTGTTTAGCATATAGTCAAGAAAGAAGTGTAAGCGTATTCAGTCAAGCAGCCCGAGCCACTGCCCTGCCATGGATAGCCATCATTTTTTTTCTTTTACTTCTCTAATAAACTTGCTTTCACTTTATGAACTTGCTCTGAATTCTTCTTCTGGGGCCTGAATTGGGATCCTTTTCCGGTAACACTAGTGAGAACACAGACAGAAAAGAGGGATGAGGCCACCATGTTAAATTACAGCGAGTTGTAGTAAGTGCTGTGAAGAAAGCAAAAGACAGATGAGTCCGAGGAGAAAGTGCGGGGCACAAACCCTTGATTCAGGACTGAGGAGAGGCGTGCTGAGGGGTGGAGGACTGAAGGATGGGCAGAGCCACCATGCAGAGGAGGAGGCCCTGGAGTCTGGGAGCTCACGAGGCAGAGAGAAAGACTTGAGCCCATGGAGACTCGAGTCCCCTGTGTCCTGGGACTTATAGAGGGCCATGGCCAGGGACAAGGCTGGGTGGGGAACAGGGCACAGATGAGGGGCCTGGCAAGGCCTGCTGAGGGGACAGACTTGGTCTTGAGGACCAGGAGTCTCAGAAGTGCCTTACAGGGGCAGGAGCATGGCCAGGGCGGGGCCTTGCAGAGTCAGCTGGCAGCAGCAGGGTTGGGAGGTGGTGGGGGCGGTAAGCTGGGAGACTACTCAGTTTAATAACTTCTGGAACACCAGAGAGAGAGAAAGAGAGAGGTAACATCATCTCCAGGTACAAGGTAGAGCCTCACTAGCCCATCTTTGTTGACTCAGGTTAAATGAAGTCTCTAAAGGGAGGCAGATTGGCCAGATGTGGTGGCTCATGCTTATAATCCCAGCACTTTGGGAGGCCGAGGCAGGTGGATCATGAGGTCAGGAGATTGAGACCATCTTGGCCAACATGGTGAAACCCTGCCTCTATTAAAAATACAAAAAATTAGCCGGGAGTGGTGGCGCACACCCGTAATCCCAACTACTGAGGAGGATGATACAGGAGAATCGCTTGAACCCTGGAAGTGGAGGTTGCAGTGAGCAGAGATCATGCCACTGCACTTCAGCCTGGGTGACAAAACAAGACTCCATCTCAGAAAAAACAAAAAGAAAACAAAAGAAAGGAGATAAGAAGGGAAACTGACGTTCCAGCCATGCAGGGCCCCAAGGGTTTGTTTGTTTTTTTTTTAAATTTCCATTTATTTGAAGATCTATTAAGAACCTACTAATGTCAGACACTGGGAATGCAAAGCTGGATAGGATATAATCCCGACCCTACAGGAAACAAAAGTCTAGAGGGACAGTATCAGCTTTAAAACTAAGGAAAAATACATCAGCCACTGTTCTGGCAATTGGACTGCAGGCATCCTGCCATGGCTAATGGAATCTCAGGGCTCTGAGCTCCCAACTGCCCAGTTAAAAGAAAATCCCTCTGCAGAAGTCCCTGCTACGGTTTGTCTTGGGACTCCTTGGTAGGCTGGAAGGCGGTGGTAGGGTGGGACTTGGCTGTGAAGGCCAGGTGGATTCCCATGGGGACTCTTCATACTGAAGCTGCTCTTTTGGACCCAAGCTACCTTCACGGGCCAAGGTCACAAGGCTTGGGAATCTGCTAGCTGCTGTCAAAATTGCATATCCCTGTGAGAGCTTCACTTCTGGTTTCACAGTGAGAAGACAGTTGTCCCCACCTGACCCAGATGGGAACCCACAGTGAGCAGTCTGGGGCCTTGTTTTCATTTTCTGTGGCTACTGTAAAAAATTATCCCCAACTTGTGTGCTTGGAACAACGTGAATGTATTACCTTGCAGTTCCGGATGTCAGGAGTCCAGGATGAGTCCCACAGGGTTAAGAGCAAGATGTTGGTAGGACCGGTTCCTCCTGGAGGACACGGGAGAGTCTGTACCTTGCCTCTCTTCCAGCGTCTAGAATTTGCTTTATTTATTTATTTAGGAAATGGAGTCTCACCCTGTCACCCAGGCTACTGGCTCGATCTCAGCTCACTGCAATCTCCACCTCCCAGGTTCAAGTGATTATTTTGCCTCAGCCTCCCAAGTAGCGGGGACTACAGGCACCTGCCACCACTCCCAGCTAAATTTTTGTATTTTTAATAGAGACGGGGTTTCACCATGTTGGCTGGGCTGGCCTTGAACTCCTGACCTCAGGTGATCCACCCGCCCGGCCTCCCAAAGTGCTGGGATTACAGGCACAAGCCACCACGCCCAGCCCAGCTTCTAGAATTTTCCCACTTTCCTTTCCTCGTGACCCCTCCCTACATCACTCTGACTTCTTGCTTCTGTTGCCAGAGCTCCCACCACTGCAGTCAAATCTCCATCTCCCTCCGTATAAAAACCCTGATGAGATTGGGCTCACCAGATGACCCAGGATCATACTCCATCTCAAGATCACTCGCTTACACCTGCAAAGTTCCTTTCACCATGTAAAGGAATACACATATTCACAGGATTTTGAACATGAGCATCTTTGAAGGCTAGAGTTCAGCTTACCATAGACCCCCACGCATTACAACCTAGTGCCAGCTCTTTTGGTTCCCACATGGCCCCCTTTCTCCCTGGATGTGGGCACCATAGCAATGGTTGGTGAGAAACAGGCTCTGTGGTGGTCATTTAGTGTGTGTGCCAGGCACTGGGGTTATGACAACAAGAGGAACTAACAGTAACTTCATGGGGCTTGTGTACTACCCATGGGGGTGATAGTGATTACACAAGCCAGTGTGTCATGGACATCCAGGTAGTTACAAGGAGCGGGCTTAAGCAGAGATGCCTTCGGTTGCTTCTGTTTTAGACAAGGTGGGGGGCATAGTCTAGGAAGACCTCCTGGGGGAGGTGTCCTTTCACAAGATACAACATGAAATGAGGGAAGACAACACAGGGAGGATGAAGAGGGAGTGTGCCAGGGTGGAACAGCCGGGCAAAGTCTTCACTGAGAAAACAGGCTTGGCACATTTGAGGGGCAGCCACCCTGGGATCCCCAAAACAGCCTCTCCCCTCTGATGGCCCTGATGATCTAGCACAAGTCCTGGCTCTGGGAACAGAATTTGCTCTCCACCATGAGCTCCTGCACTGCTGCTATCCCATGGCCCAGCACACCCCACTCCCTGCAACTACCAACCTGAGCTGGGACTGCCTCTCTGTGAACCACCCACAACGGTGGGCAGAGCTAGATCTTCCCCTCCACACACCCCACTCCAGGCAACCCTTTAATACCTAGCCTTTCCATCTGCTGCTGCTGGGAAACAGGGATAAATGCCGCCACTGGTTGGGGAAGCACAGGTGCACCTGTGTAGACCGGTGGGCTCCTCCTGTCACCCAGCACCTGCATTTACACCTGAGTGCACAAGCTCTAGGGTGGCGGCCGGACTGGGGGCGCATACACAGCACTGCCTCCCACACCTTTCCTTCTGCTGCTTCCCCAGACCAAACCTCTTCATGAACACGGATCCACAGCTTTGGAAACATCATGCTCTGCCCTCAAGAAGGGAGCATTGGGAGGCACCACTTTGTTCTTCCACGTCTGCAACCAGCAGCCGCGAGGCTGGGCAGAGGTTCTGGAAAGACAATTCCTAAAAGCACTCTGCCTCACTTCCTTCCCCTTCTGGACTGTTTCTTTGCCAGGATGACAAATTTCTAAGATGTATTCAACAGGAACAGAAAATCTGCATATATGTCATTACACACACAAGCAGGCGGATATGCATTTAACAGAGAGTAAGAAAATGTCCCCGTATGACTTAATTCTTTTCTCATTTCTACCACTCATTCTATCACTGTGATAATTAATGTCACAGGTTAATAGCGGAGTAACTTTCAAGTAATTCCCAGTCATGATTCATATTTCTCTGTGGGAATAGAAACCTCTCTGTATCTACTGTGAGTCGCCTCTCCAGGGTTTCCCAAGGCCGCAGTCAAGTGTTGGCCCAGCGAAGTCTCCTTCTGGAGTCTCTGGGGAAGAACCCGCTGCCAAACTTCCTTAGGTTGTTGCAAGGCCTCATCCAGCTCCCTGCCCCTGGGGAACCACGATCCCTGTTTTTTTTTTTTTTTTTTGCTACTTGTCAGCCAGGAACTGCTCTCAGCTTCTAGAAGTCGCCCGCCTGCTGCAGCAGCCCCAGGGATAGCTGATTGCTGACAGTGTCCTCACCCAGGCCACTGGAGACTGCCCCTTTCTTTTTCTACCTCCTACCGCCAGCTGGAGAAAGTTTTCAGCTTTCTGGGACTCTTGTGATTAGAGTTTGCCTGCACAGATAATCCCCCTATATTAAGGCCACTTGTGCCACACAACATAACACAGGGTAGCTTCTCTTTACATTCTAAAATTCTGGTGGTTGGGACAGGGTATTCCCTGAGGGCCTGCCTTCCCTTTTAAAAAATTCTCACTTATTGAACTTTTGTATTCTTCTTTTTCTGACACACACACACACGCGCACACACACACACACACACGCATAACCAGTGTTTTCTCCATTTCAAGTTGACTTTAATCCCTATGAAGTCAGTAAATACGTCATCTTCTTCACTGCTATATCTCCACACCTAACATGGTGCTTGGCACATAAAAAGGTGTTAACAGTATTTGTGAAATGTATGAATAAATGAGCAAAAGAACAAACAGGTGCAGTGGCTCACGCCTGTAATCCTAGCACTTTGGGAGGCCGAGGTGGGTGGACCACCTGAGGTCAAGAGTTCGAGACCAGCCTGGCCACCAGGATGAAACCCTGTCTCTACCAAAAATACAAAAAATTAACCAGTCTTGATGGGAGTTGGTGCCTGTAATCCCAGCTATTTGGGAGGCTGAGGCAGGAGAATTGCTTGAACCCGGGAGGCAGAGGTTGCAGTGAGCTGAGATCGCGCCATTGCACTCCAACATGGGTGGCAGAGCGAGACTCCATCTCAAAGTTAAAAAAAAAAATGAATGGCAGGGAGATAGCACCACACTAAATGACTCACACAGGGCCGGCCTATAGGTTCTCAATCAGATACGAGATTAACATTTTAAGATTCACAGGACTGACAGGGTATATGAAAGCCACAAAACAGTGATGAGACCAAACTGACATGGTTGGAAGACACACACTCCAGAGGGAAGATAGGAGGTTTCAAACACGAGACACTCATGAGCTGCCCATCTTGGCATGGAATCACAGACAAGCTCTTGGCTGGAATCAGGTACTGTGGGTTAGCTTAAGGGTCTCAGGTTAAAACTAAGTCTCAGTTAAAACATCTTAAAGTGCAGGCTATAACCTTCTACCCTTAAAGATGTGTTGCAGAAGAGTCATGATGTAACAGGTGCCCCGGACCTGGCAGATAGAAGGTGCTCATGAAATGGTTTCCACAGGAATTTTCCAAGTGCGGTAGAGGCAGGAAATAAATGCTGCTTCCGCTGCTCTTTAGGTTCTTATAATGTACTTGGAGAAATAAGATATGAACACAATGAAACACAACAGAGAAAGCTGAGATTATATACAATTGGCAGACATGGTAGACTGCTTGTGGGCTCCTAAGAATTTGTAAGAAAAAAAAATGGTGAAAGTTTTGGCTCAAGTGATGAAGAAACTTCTTGGAAGCATGAGACTTTTAATTCAAAATTAAAATATTTTCATTGTAAAAATACATGAAAATATTGAGAAGCAAAAGTAACACAAATACTCATAATACTATTATAATAATATTTAGTAATAGTATTATTCGATAATACATATGTATTATTACATAATACTATTACCAAAAGCAAATCATTGTTTAGGCTTGTGATATATTTTTCTAGATTGTTTTCTATGACTAAAAAATAACTAAGAAAAATGATCCATATCATTTTTCAGTGTTGCCCTCAACCTCTTCATCATACACGCCTTATTTTCCCCAAGGACAGATGGCAATTATGAAATCCTCTTCTGGCTGGCATATACTATTGTTAGCGATTCACACTCTTATTAAAAAAATGATATGGGTTTGTCTGGGTCCTCACCCAAATCTCATCTTGAATTGTAGCTTCCATAATCTCCACATGTCATGGGAAGGACCCCGTGGGAGGTAATTGAATCATGGGGACAGGTTCTTCACGTGCTATTCTCAAGATAGTAAATAAGCCTCAAGAGATCTGATGGTTTTATAAAGGGTAGTTGCCCTACACACGCTCCCCAGCCTGCCACCATGTAAAACGTGCCTTTGTTTTTCCTTTGCCTTCTGCCATGATTGTGAGGCCTCCCCAGCCATATGGAACTGGGAGTCCATTAAACCTCTTTCCTTTATAAATTACCCAGTCTCAGGTATGTCTTTATTAGCAGTGTGAGAACAGACTAAGACAGAAAGGAACACCAGGATGAACTGAAGATCCTTGACAGAGTGCAGGGGAAGGGAACTTAAGAAGCACAAGTTTTAGAAGACTGTGCAAAAAAGACAGGGAGGAATACTGCAAAGATTCTGACAGAAAGACCACACGCCGGCTGCAAACCAGCGAATCCTATGGGAAGACAGGCTTGGAGGTGAAGCAAATGTAAAGGTCTCACAGAAACCACAGGCTGTGCAGCTGGAGAGAAGATTAGGAGCCACAGGTTTTATTCCCTTGTTTTACCCATGAAGAACCGGGGACACAAAGAAGGGAGGAGAGGAGCCCAAGCAGCCTTCTCAGGTGGGATGCTGACCTGGGTCCTGAGAACAGAATTCTTCCGCTCCACATCGTGCTGCCCTCACAAAGGCCTGGAGGAAGGCCAGGCAGCCAAACTGCACCCGCTTAAGGAGGGGAGAGGGAGGTTGGATGGAGCCCCCACGTGGATATGACTCTCAGCTTGCAGTCGCTTTCACCAAGGCTCCCAGTGAGAGGCCCCTCCCCTCCAGACCCACACCTCACCCAGCATCAGATTTCCCCCTTGTAGTCATGGCCCTTTGACCTTAAGGCCTGACTCCTCTCTGTCCACACCCCCGTGACCACCCCTGCCATCTCTGATCTCTCCACTCTTGCGTGCAGGACATTTTAAGACAACAACATACCAGTGGCCCTTGTCCTCCTCCCCTGAATCCCCGAAGCCCTTGCGTCTACAAGTCTGGGAGCTTCTAGAAGCAATGGGTCCCGTCTTGACTGGTGTACTTCCCACACCCAACACAGAGCCTGGCATGGGCAAGTGCTCAGTGAATGTTGCGTAGCCTCTAGAAAACTGTCCACCTTCTATTCCACTTCTTTTATTGATTATATAGTGGTCTCCTAACCCTCAACCTGACCTGAAATGGAAGTTTCCTGAAAGAAGGAGCTGCTGCTGCTTTACTGACTGTTCAATGCCTAGAACCTGGAACAATGTGGGTAATTGTCTGGTACTCTTATAAATATGTTGCGTGAATTCGTGAGACGGATCATCCGCCTGCCTGTTTGACAGTAGCAGACCACTGGAATTCCAACTGGCTCTTAATGGATTTAGATTTTGTTTGCCTTGGGTTGATTATATTACTCCATAGGGCAGGGGATATGTGAATCTCCGGAAACATCTAGCAATATTGCCACATGTACAGAAGCGGCTTAATATGTGCTAAGAATTTATTTCAGCCAAATCATTAAGTGCTTGGTTTTTAACCTTCTCAGAGATCTGTCAAAACCACCCCTCACGTGCATTTCACAGAGATGAAAGCTTTAGTAGGTTTCCCTAACATGACATTTTGTTTTTAAAATAATATACATGCGATAATGTTTTATTGATAAAACTGCCTTCAGCTGTGCTGCATTATTCCCTTAAAGAGTAGAACAGATTACTTATAGTAATACTCCATTTATGTCTATAAGTTCATGTACCCACATTGATATCTACCAAAAATATAAAATAAGGTTTTCAATGTTTCTTGGGTTTTTGGAAACCCGATTCTTCCAGTGTGGGGCAAATAACCACAGCTTCCTGAAACACTCGATCTTGGAAAGTTGAGCCTGGTTCTGCGCCTGGGCCGTGGGCGGCTATCCTGGGTCAGCCCAGCCTACCTGGGTCAGCGGTCCCGAGCGGGACCCTGCCACAGCTGCGTCCCATGGGAGGGCCCCGGCAAGCATGGGCGCCTCAGAGCTTTCAGATAAAGGTGTCTGTGTAAGAACGAACAGTGACGGCTGCAAACTGAGTAAGTGTGTTTTCCCCAGGAAGCAGGGCACTGCCGTAGGCTTCTCTGCCTTTGGCTTTAGTTGCCTAAAAGTCCTGTCGCCCTGGTTTTCTTTAGGGCACAGGGGTGTGTTTGAAATGGAGATCTAGTCACAGGGAGTCTGGTCAACCTCCTCCCTCCCCTACCCCAGGCGATTCTCCCCCCAGCCACCAGAGGGTTGCTTGGAAAAAGCAAATTCAATCTCCTTCCCCACCCCCCCCACTCCCACCCCCATCCCCACTCCATGGGCTTAGAATGAAATGGGGAAGCCCAGGCCTCAGTGTTCCTCAGCGAAAGGCCCACCTATGGAGGCAGGAGAACGGGGCCTGGAGCAAGGAGGAGAAGGTGGACCCACACTGACTTCCCAGAACTAAAGCGAATGGAAGTGCTTCGGCTTTGTACTTCACTTCATTCTCTTCATTACGTGGAGCATACACCAAGTAAGAACCAAGAGGAAACCTCTAGCATATTGAAACCTCAGAAAATTCTGTAACTGGACTCTTGAGCCTCCGTGCTCAGGCCAGCTTCCACAATGTGGAGTTTACGTTCGTTTCAAATACGTCTCTGCTTTTGCTTTCCTCCATTTGTGTGTTTTGTCTAATTCTTTGTTCAAGATGCCAAGAATCTGGACACCTTCAATCGGTAACACTATGATGGGCCCCCACAATGGAGCTGCGGCAACCGTGGTCTCCTCGCCTTGCCTCCAACCATGTAGCCCCACTTCTGGTTCTGGTTCTGGGTTTCTGCTGCCAACCCTCTGACTGGAGCCCTCCTCAGGGGTCCTTTTCTCTCCCCGAGGCCAAACGCCCTCCTCAGGGAGAACTTCACAGACACCCCATCCACACCAGCCCCACCTCTTTCCCTGTTCCCATTAGGTGTCTTCTGTTCTTCAAGGCCCTTAGAGCTGTCTGACTATGGATCTTGTATGTGTATGTTTATTATTTGCCTCATCCACCAGAAAAAGGTCCAGGAGGGCAGGAAATTCTGTCACTTCTGTGTCCCCAGTACCCAGGACAGCACCTGTCCCAGAGTAAGGCAGAACTGTTGCATGACTTAGATGTAATCATCAACCTGTGCCTCCCCCTAGGACTCCTTAACTTCTCAAGAAAAGAAAGCAACATCATAATATCAATAGCAATGGTCATTGGTTAAGTGCCAGATACACTTCCAGACATCAAGTGTCTTATTTCCAACCTGCTCCATACCTGGCAGGATGACGATAACATTCTTGTTTTGTGAATATGGAAATGAAGGCTCCAGGTGGTTAAAGAACATTCCAGAGTTGCTCAGCTGCAAGGGTCAGAACCTGACTCCAGATCTCAGTCTGTTTTCCAGAGACGTGCACTGTCATCTCTGTCTCATCCTGGAAAATGGCTTAAAATGTTCCTTTTTAGCACTAAGATTCTCTGGTTTCTAAAAAATTAGTTGCAACTGTTGCTTGAGGAATCAAATTCTGGTTTCCTGGTGAATCAGAATCTCCTTTCTACTTGGTCTCACCCCATGGAGCATTTAAAATAATTCAGCCAGTAAAACAGTGCCATTAGCTGTTGGTGTGACCCTGCTAAAGCCACTTAATTCCCCAGTCAGTTTCTTCTCTTGTATGGGGTTCCCACGCCTGGGCTTCCCTATTTTTGAAGTGGAATCAGTTACATCAACATGAACAACTCCTTCCCTCTGCTGATTCCCTTCCTTGAACGATTCCTGGGTATCCTGGGGATAACGTGACTGTTCATACCCAGGAATCTTCCCTGTCATCGTCCCACATTGTCTTAGCTGGCAACACCTCGATTTATAAACTTCCATTTCACAGATGGGGAAAGTCACAGGTGAGTTTATTTTGTCTTATAGCTAGAAGGAAGCTGAGATTTTGAAATCAACCCCTGAACAGCATGCAGTGATCCAAGACAGCCAGAAGTCGCATCAATAAAACAAACAATGGTATGTCCAGGAATATGTTACTTGTGAGCAAAGATATATTCCTAAGAATGTTCAGCTCAGCATTGTTTCTAACAGTAAAAACTGCCAATAATCAAATGTCTGACACTAGGGTGTTGCTTAAACAAATAATGGTCAATCATTTAAATTGTGACATGGGGTAATGTTCATGGTGATGTCCGTGATAGATTGTTACATTGGAAAAAAAAAAAAAAAAAAGCAGACTCATTAAGGAGGACCCTCCATTTATCTTTCCAAGAATCCTTGCTGAAGCCATTTTTTTTTTTGTAGTTTTCTTGACATTTTCTATGCATTGAAAGACGGTTAGCCTGGTACAGACACAGACACATCCTTTTGTGTAGAGTAGAGATAGACTGTCTATGTGTCCTATTCTGCAGCATAATTATGTTGATACCTAACACTGTATCTTGGGTACCCATCAATGTCAGTTGATTTAGACTTACCTTCTCCTGCTAACGGTCACCTGGTATTCCATTTGTATGTACTTCCTTTCTGCTGATATTATATGTCCACCCTATGCCAGATACCACGCTAGGCAGGGCCTCACTAAGCTTGATGTGTGGAAGTACTGCAGGTTTCTTCAAGATTACTTAGCTCATAGATGGTTATTCCCATTTCTTTAAAGGTGCTTCCATAAACAACTTTATGTATGCACACACACACACCCCCCACACACACACACCCTACTCTGCTGTTTGTCTGTGTTTGTGTATATTGGGGTGAAGTGGGAGGCGAGGGGCTTCCTAGTAGCCCCAGGTGGTCAGAGGGTGTGCACAGCTTAAATTTTGATAGATATATATATTTGTCTTAGATGTCTTAAATGTTAAAGTCAACAAAGAAATATGGACTTTATCCTTGGCAGAGAAAAAGCCACAGAGAGGCTTTGGAGCTGTGATGCTGATTTATAAACTGGTGTTTAGGGAAAGAGGAGAATGTAGAAGAGCCCCGTGTTGGAGCATCTCTCATTTGCTCTGTGCTGTCTTAGGTTGTTACAATCACTTCTCACATCTCCTCTGTCACTGCTTGGAAGGCATGGGGTGGGAGCTCCATGAACATGCTTGAAATGAGTGGATGAGGGGATACATGATAGATACCCTAATCCTCATTGTAAAGGGGAGAACATTGATGTAAGGAGAGGCTGAAGATTTGCTTGACACTTCACTGCCAGGGGGCCATGCCCAGGGGTTGATCTGTGTCCAGAGCAGCAATTTGGAGGGTGAGGAGGCTGGGGCCAGGAGGCCAGTGAGGATGGGCTTGGAGGATTGCCTCCTATGATGGACACCTGTAGAGCAAGAGCTGGAAAAGCAGGACAGAGAAAAAATAGTGTCTGAGCTTTCCAGAGACAGTCCTGGCTACATGGAATGGCATCATCCATCCCTGTTATTCAAGAAAAATAAATCCACTCTCCTAAATTACATGCCTCTGTCTGTATTATAGGAATTACACGTCCTCCCCATCTGCTCTGCAAGCATGCATTGTCCCAGCCCTCTGGCTTAGCAGTATCAATTATTTTGACAAACTGTCTGTGCTCACATGCCCGGCCTGGCTTTGCAGTCGCCTATCTTTTACTAAGGGGTGGGAAAAGGCTCCTGACAAATCTTTGTGGAGTGAAAGTAAACTCAGGTGGGAGGCTGCAACCCCTGGATAATTGCAGATCTCAGGCTACCTGGACAAGGCAGGCTTTGGAAGGGGCCTCACTCTGCTTCCAAGGATTGGGGAGGGGCCACCACACAGATTCTCAGAGAAAAATGTTCAAGTCAGAACAACATCCCCTTGAAGGATACAGGATAGAGAGTTAAGAGACTTCCTTATGAATCCCTGTTTTGTCATTTACTTGGGTGTGTGACTTTAGACAATACATCCACTGTCTCTGGTCCCACAGCATGGCACCTGGAACATGGGTTCAAGGATGCTAACTCTTACAATGTGGATTCCACAAACAAATAAAATCCCCTATGGGAAATTAGCCACAAGACCTAGCTCTTAGTAAGTGCTCAAAACGGTTACAGCTCTTTCTCCTTTTTTTTTTTTTTTTTTTTTTTTTTGAGACAGAGTCTCGCGCTGTCGTCCAGGCTAGAGTGCAATGACGAGATTTCAACTTACTGCAGCCTCTGCCTCCTGGGTTCAAGCAATTATCCTGCCTCAGCCTCCTGAGTAGCTGGGATTACAGATGCCCGCCACCATGCCTGGCTAATTTTTTGTGTTTTTAGTAGAGACCAGGGTTTCACCCTGTTGGCCAGGTTGGTCTCGAACTCCTTACCTCGTGATCCACCTGCCTCCGCCTCCCAAAGTGCTGGGATTATAGGCATAAGCCACCGCGCCCGGCCAGTTACAGCTGTCTTGGAGAGCTAGGCAGTCTTAGAAGAGTAATCTGCGTATGGGGTGCATGCAACCCTGGGAGAGAGGGTGAAGATACAACGGGGCACAGAGAGAAAACGCAGGGCGACCCCAAGCCAACACGTGTGCAAGGGCTGCTCGACGGGTGATCAGTCTCCACTCAGCCCAGCCCCTGCCCTTAGACAAAGCACCTACAATTCCTGCTTTCTTTGGGGTTGGGATTAGATGTGTACTAGGAAATGACTTCCAGCCTCATGAAGGTCTAGACTTTCTGTTTGTGCCCGGTCAGTTGGATATAATGTAAGTTTCACTATCTTTTTCTCTTTTGCTTTTTTACGACATTTCAGACCAACTAAAAAATTGCTTTTCTTTAACTTTTGCATGACCCCATATTTTACATGATTAAAATTTTTGGGCCCCTGCTGATCTCCTTATGGCAGTGTTTTTTTTAATTGCATTTGACTTTCTCTTTATTTTTTATAATGACTTCCAAGTGTTTATTTGTGAGTACGTCTTATACAAAGTATGTTAGCATTTAGAGACAGTCATGTGTACTTTATAAAATAAAACACATTAATTGGGATACACCCTCCATATTTTTCTATACAAATAAGGCATCTTCTGAAGAACACTGTTCTGGAATATCAGAGCTAGAGGAGACCTTAGCAACTCCAGGAAATTCACTGTCCAACGCTAACAGACATCAGACTTGGCAGAGATACCCAGGAGGTGCTGGTGCGGGGGTCTGGGGTGAAGACCAGTCATCTGCTCTTTGACGAAGTCCCTGCGTGGTTCTGAAGCACTTGTCCTTGGACCACAGCACCTGACATTGTGAACCAGAGCTTGGTCTGGTTTGTAAAGAGAAAGCCCCTCCCTTTCTCCAGGCTCTGTGGCCATGGGGTGTCCTTCAGGCCATCCCCCTTATCTAACTCAATGCTATTTGCCTTCTGAAGTATCCTCTTTAATGACACCATTAATGGCTCACAGAGGATCAGCTGTCTTTCCCTCCTGGGTAACTATTGTTTATGCAGAATAAACTTTCTTGATAACCAAAGATCTCAACTTAAGGAATTATCCTCCTCCCTTGTCACTGCTTTGAGGTTCTTTGCTATTTATTTGTGCATCTCTTTTGTTGGTGGTCCCGGAAATTGTCTGGTCTTCAGAATCACATTGGAATATTACAGAAAGATTTCAAGCCCCCACACCAGAGGTTCCAGTTTAGAAGATCTGATCTACTTAATCATCTCAACAACCCTAAACTGAAGGCTCAAAGAGGTCAAGACACTCACCCAAGTTCCAACAGCTGGAATGTGGTCAATGCAAAATTCAAGCTTGCTTCTGAGTCTTCTGAGTGTTTTATAAACCAGGAGGCTGCACACACCATAAGTGGGGAGTTTCACTACAAGAAAAAAGTCAGCCTGGTGTGATTACAGGATCACGCCTGTAATCCCAACACGTTGGGAGGCTGAGGCCAGTGGGTCACTTGAGGTCAGGAGTTTGAGACCACCCTGGCCAACATGGTGAAACCCGTCCCTGCTAAAACACAAAAGAATTTAGCTAGGCATGATGGCAAGTGCCCATAGTCCCAGCTACTCAGGAGGTTGAGGCAGGAGAATCAATTGAACCTTGGAGGTGGAGGTTGCAGTGAGCCAAGATCATGCCACTCCAGCCTGGGTGACAGAGTGAGGCTCTGTCTGAAAAAAAAGAAAAGAAAAAAAGGAAAGAAAACACCACCCAATAAAAGGGGGCTGTAAGACACATGAGAGTGTTTGGCCCCAGCGTCAGCAATGGAGCAGCAGATAAGACCAAGTCTCAGCGTGAGTGAGCACCAGGGCGCCTTTGGAGCTGAGCCCTTCTGGCTTAAGCTAGGAGCAGACTCAAGGTCGACGCTGACCCCAGGCTGCAAGGAGGTCAGGGACTATGGGAGAGACGGGTTGGGGCTGGAACAGGTGGGCTGGGGAAAATGGCAGAGGATGCTTCCTCGCTGTCCTGACTCAACCAAGAGCAGCGGGCCAGTCAGATGGGGGACAAGGAAAGAAGAAGGAGGTGGGGGGAGTTTTAAGGGATGATCAGACAGATTTGGTTAGAGAGCGAACAAATGAAAGGCTTTCGATCTTGGGGAAAAAAGCCGTGCCGGGAAAGATCTTTGTGAAGGAAAGTCAACAGCTCTGCTCCAAAGTGGGCTCTTGAGAGAATTTCCCAGGCCAGCTGCCCTCCCAGCCCCTACCTGCTCCCTGCCCCTCCCAAGGCCCAGCCCACCCCAGCTCAGTCTTCTATGCCCACATTGGGTTTCCTTTTCCAACATAAGCACCTTTCTTTTTCATGCACCCAAGATGCACTAATCGGCCACCTTCAGAAACACCCTTCAGATTCAAAGCCAGTAGGATGAGGCCAAGGCCAGAGGGCAGGAGCTGTGGGAAAGCAGAGGCCCCAGGCACCAAAGGGTGGGCACCAGCTCCCATGCTCATGGCAACACTTGCCCTCCTTCTTTTCCCCATATTTAAAGGAGCCCTTCTTTCTCCGGGTACAATACAGTGAATACGGCCAGGATTCCAGGCTGAGTGGGACATTCTTGCATTGTGTCGGCCATAATGAGGGGTTTGGGTGGGCCACGGCTCTCCCAGCATGGGACTTCACATGGCTAAAGAGACTTTGTTGGGGAGGGGCAGGGTTTCTGGGACTTTCTCAGAAAACAGTGAAAAAGGCAGCCTCTGCCCTCAGAGCAGGCCTTAGAGAATGCTGGGCCCACGGCAGCTTCTGAGAAAAGCCCCTCTTGTGGGTAGCTGGCCAGCCCTGAGGGCCACATGGAACCAGGGGCCAGGGCCAGGAAGGTGGGTACCTGAGCAGCTATCCCTTACTCACACAACGCCCGCTCCTGGACTCAGCCTCCATGTCTGTAAAATGACAGCGTTGGAGGAAAACCCCCAAGTTCCCTTTCAGCTTTAAGATATTCTTTCTGGGCCTGGCTATGAACCGGCCCCAGACTTGGGACAAGCGGCTTGCACATTCTAAAATTCCATTTCCACATCTGGAAAATAAAGCTAATACTGCATCTATTGCAAAGTGGAAATTCAGGGTGTCTTGTTCAATAAGCAGGATAAAGGTGCCGTTGCTGAAATAGAAAGTTTCTTCCTTTCTTCCACAATCTTTCTCTCTCTCTTTCAAGTTATCATCAGGCTTTTTACACGGTATTTCATGTTTTCTAAGTAAAGAAAAATTGGAATTTTACATTGCTAGCATAAGTTTTATTGTCCATTATCACATTGTAGAATGCCAGTTTTAAATGCAAATAAGAGCCTTTAACTCACATACAGAATTACCAAAACCACACAGTTTGTATTTCATAGCTTGCTACTCTGTGCAAATGCATTTTGATCTGACCAGGCTACCCCAAAGTAACTCAGCTGCTTTTTAGTTAGTTTGTTGGTTTTTTGAGACAGAGTTTCACTCTGTCTGGAGTGCAGAGTGCAATTTCAGCTCACTGCAACCTCTGCCTCCCCGGTTTAAGCGATTCTCCTGCCTCAGCCTCCTGAGTAACTGGGATTACAGGAGCCTGCCACCACACCCAGGTACTTTTTTTTTTTTTTTTGTATTTTTAGTAGAGACAGGGTTTCACCATGTTGGTCAGGCTAGTCTTGAACTCCTGACCTCAGGTGATCCGCCTGCCTAGGCCTCCCCAAGTGCTGGGATTACCGTTGTGAGCCCTCATACCTGGCCAACTCAGCTGGTTTTATTTCCCCTCGTGGTCTGCACACATTCCACAACACTCTCCACCTCTGACTTCTGGCCTTTCGGCCAGCAAGGAAGGACTGACGGGAAAGGAACTGTGGGTTGCCTCATCTATTCTTTGACTTTCATATCGTATTTTCAGCATAAGTAGGTTACGCACATAGAGAAGTAACAAGAGGAAGAAAGGAAATGATAGGGCCCTTGGTTGTTTGAGTTTCCATTGCCTTCTTTTCATGTTTGGGGTAAGTTCTGGTTCCAAAGGAAAAGTGACGTGTCAGGGTCGTCAGGGCCTCCTGTACCCAGTCCTAGAAGTATGGTGCTTCCCTTGTGCCCCCTTTCAGCCTCACTCACGCCTGGAGCTCAGAGATCCACTGCAGTGCTGTGCTCCTGGGGCACTGAGTAATATGCAAATGAAAAGCAAGGGGAGAGGTTGGAATGTGGGTGGATCTGTGTCCACCTGCGTGCTCCATTGACTTAGCACACATCACTTACAAGATGCACGTTTAATGACAGCCCTGCTAAGCATTGTTGGACAGTGATGACAGAGTCTTCAACCAACTAAGAGGCCCCTCCATGCACAGGTGGCCCTGTGTGATGGCTTGAGACCATTCTGCCTGCTGCTCCCACTGCTGAACTAAAGCCTTACCCACAGGCTGATATGACAGGCACTCATACATCTACCTCTGCTGGACAACTTGAGGCAAGAAGCTTGCACATGCTGAACTTCCGTTTCCTCATCTGGAAAATAAAGCTAATACTGGGAAATAGTCATTATTTCTACAAGGATTACATTAAATTAAAATAAAATATCTAGAACATACCGCAGCTCTTATTTTAATAAGATGGTAAGAAATCCTCTCCAGGTGGGTAGGAGTGGCAGCAAGGAATCACGGACTGAAGAAATGCCTGGAGTCCTTGGGCCAGAGGAGCTTCCAAATATTTGGTTTAGAACAGGGTCAAACAGTCGTTAGCCTCCAGTCCTAGACAGGAGCTCAAGTATTGAACAGGAAACTGAGGCAGAAATTCCAATCCTGAACAAGATGGAGGTGACAGGGCATGGATTTGGTATGCAGATACTCGGGCTGCCTCTGCCTCCATCCCTCTTCCCCATCTCTACTCTTCCATCCCGGTCCCAGCTTCCAGGCAGGAGGCAATAGGCTTCCAGACTCCTGTACTAGTGAAAGTGTTCATCTCTGGCCGGGAGCAGCGGCTCATGCCTGTAATCCCTGCACTTTAGGAGGCCTGAGGTCAGGAGTTCAAGATCAGCCTGGCCAACATGGTGAAACCCCGTCTCTACTAAAAATACAAAAAATTAGCCAGGGGTGGTGGTGCACACCTCTGATCCCAGTTACTTGGGAGGCTGAGGCAGGAAAATCACCTGAACTCGGACAGCAGGGGCTGCAGTGAGCCAAGATCATGCCTTTGCACTGCAGCCTGAGCAACAAGAGTGAAACTCAATTTCAAAAACAAAAAACAAAAAACAAAAAAACCACCTTCTCTTTTCCGTGGGAACCCAGGGAACTGCGTGGATGAGCACTCTACACTCTAAGCGCAAGTCCAGAACTTGCAGGTGATTTCATAAGATCGCAGTCCCTCTCTGAGCCTCAGATTCTGTATGTAGAAAACCAAAGTGCCAGAGGTTGGCACTTCCTTCACATAAGCAAGAAGCTAATACGGAAGAGCACTGCACTGCTTCCTTTTACTTAGTCACCAAGGGAAAGAACCTTGAACCTATTAATGGAACCTCCAGGGAGACAGATTTCTGCTTAGAAGAAGAAAGCACTTTCTAATTACGATGTCCTGGGAAGGGTTGGAGCAGGGGATCACAGAGAGCTGGGCACACATCCTGGATTTAGAGTCTGACAAATCTCCATCTGAATTCCAGCATTTTCACCTCCTTAGCTGTATAACTGAGGGCAATTTACTCAACAATTCTAAGCCGCCAGTCCTTGTCTGTAACATGTAGATTGCAATCAATTAATTTGCTTATTCATCCATCGTCATTAATTCACAGTGTTTGTTCTGCTACAACAGAGCAACCCCTGAGGGGTAAAGCCTTTGCAGGGAAAGAGCCTGACGCTGTGTGGCAGATGACAGTTGCCTAGCAAAAGCCGACTTTCTTTCTTTCTTTTTTTTTTTTTTTTTGAGACTGAGTTTCACTCTTGTTGCCCAGGCTGGGGTGCAATGGTGTGACCTCCGCTCACCACAACCTCCGCCTCCCAGGTTCAAGCGATTCTCCTGCCTCAGCCTCCCTA